>NW_027476823.1:0-134458 GCF_051020955.1 Megalopta genalis
AAGCTAAATCATGTGTTCCGCATGAATTTTAAGCTAAAGCGTTTGTTTCGTATGCATTTGAAGCTAAATCGTTTATTTCGCGTGAATATGAACCTATATCATATGTCTCGCATGAATTGGAACTAATTCATGTGTTTCGCATGAATTCGAAACTAAATCATGTGTTTCGCATGAATTTTAATTTAAATCGTTTGATTCGCATGAATTTGAAGCTATATCATGTGTCTAGCATCAATATGAAGCTTAATCATTTGTTTCGAATGAATTTGAAGCTAACTCGATTGTTTCGTATGCATTTGAAGCAAAATCATGTTTTTCGCATAGATTTGAAGCTAAATAATGCGTATCGCATGAATTCGAAGCTAAATCATGTGTCTCGCATGAATTTGATGCTAATTCATTTGTTTCGAATCAATTTGAAGCTGACTCGTTTGTTTCGTATGCATTTGAAGCAGAATCATGTGTGACGCACGAATTTGAAGATCAGTCACGAGTAACGCATGAATTTGAAGATAAATCGTTCGTAACGTATGCATTTGTAGCTAAATCTTGTGTCTCGCATGAATTTGAAGCAATATCATGTGTTTCGTATGCATTTGAATCTAAATCACGTCTCTCGCATGAAATCAAAGCTAAATCATGTTTTTTCGCATGAATTTTAAGCTAAACCGTTTGTTTCGCTTGAATTTGAAGCAAAATCATTTGTTTCGTATGCATTTGAAGCAAAATCATGTATTTCGCATAGATTTGAAGCTAAATAATGTGTATCGCATGAATTTAAAGCTAATTCATGTGTGTCGCATGAATTCGAAGCTAAATCATGTGCTTCGTATGCATTTGAAGCTAAAACATATATTTCGCATGTATTTGAAACTAATTCATGTGTTTCGCATGAATTCGAAGCTAAATCTTGTGTCTCGCATGAATTTGAAGCAAAATCATGTGTTTCGTATGCATTTGAATCTAAATCACGTGTCTCGCATGAATTCGAAGCTAAATAATGTTTTTCGCATGAGTTTTAAGCTAAACCGTTGGTTTCGCTTGAATTTGAAGCTAAATCATGTGTTTCGCATGAATTCGAAGCTTAATCACGTGTTTCGCATGAATTTGAATCTCAGTCACGTGTTACGCATGAATTTGAAGCTAAATCACGTGTTTCGAATGAATTTGAAGCCAAATCGTTTGTTTCGTATGCAGTTGAAGATACATCATGTATTTCGCATAGATTTTAAGCTAAATAATGTGTTTAGCATGAATTCGATGCTTAATCATGTGTCTCGCATGAATTGAAGCAAAATCATGTATTTCGTATGCATTTGAAGCAAAAACATGTTTTTCGCATAGATTTGAAGCTAAATAATGCGTATCGCATGAATTCGAAGCTAAATCATGTGTTTCGCATGAATTTTAAGCTAAAGCGTTTGTTTCGTATGCAGTTGAAGGTACATCATGTATTTCGCATAGATTTTAAGCTAAATAATGTGTTTAGCATGAATTCGATGCTTAATCATGTGTCTCGCATGAATTTGAAGCAAAATCATGTGTTTCGTATGCATTTGAAGCAAAAACATGTTTTTCGCATAGATTTGAAGCTAAATAATGCGTATCGCATGAATTCGAAGCTAAATCATGTGTTTTGCATGAATTTTAAGCTAAAGCGTTTGTTTCGTACGCATTTGCAGCTAAATCGTTTGTTTCGCGTGAATATGAACCTATATCATATGTCTCGCATGAATTGGAACTAATTCATGTGTTTCGCATGAATTCGAAACTAAATCACGTGTTTCGCATAAATTTTAAGATAAATCGTTTGATTCGCATGAATTTGAAGCTATATCATGCGTCTAGCATCAATATGAAGCTTAATCATGTGTTTCGAATGAATTTGAAGCTAACTCGATTGTTCGTATGCATTTGAAGCTAAATCATGTATTTCGCATAGATTTGAAGCTAAATCATGTTTTTCGCATGAATTTTAAGCTAAACCGTTTGTTTCGCTTGAATTTGAAGCTAAACCATGTGTTTCGCATGAATTCGAAGCTTAATCACGTGTTTCGCATGAATTTGAATCTCAGTGACGTGTTACGCATGAATTTGAAGCTAAATCACGTGTTTCGAATGAATTTGAAGCCAAATCGTTTGTTTCGTATGCATTTGAAGCAAAATCATGTTTTTCGCATAGATTTGAAGCTAAATAATGTGTATCGCATGAATTCGAAGCTAAATCATGTGTTTTGCATGAATTTTAAGCTAAATTGTTTGTTTCGAATGCTTTTGAAGATAAATCATGTATTACGCATAGATTTGAAGCTAAATCATGTGTTTCGCATGAATTTTAAGCTAAAGCGTTTGTTTCGTATGCATTTGAAGCTAAATCGTTTGTTTCGCGTGAATATGAACCTATATCATATGTCTCGCATGAATTGGAACTAATTCATGAGTTTCGCATGAATTCGAAACTAAATCACGTGTTTCGCATAAATTTTAAGATAAATCGTTTGATTCGCATGAATTTGAAGCTATATCATGCGTCTAGCATCAATATGAAGCTTAATCATGTGTTTCGAATGAATTTGAAGCTAACTCGATTGTTTCGTATGCATTTGAAGCTAAATCATGTATTTCGCATAGATTTGAAGCTAAATCATGTTTTTCGCATGAATTTTAAGCTAAACGTTTGTTTCGCTTGAATTTGAAGCTAAACCATGTGTTTCGCATGAATTCGAAGCTTAATCACGTGTTTCGCATGAATTTGAATCTCAGTGACGTGTTACGCATGAATTTGAAGCTAAATCACGTGTTTCGAATGAATTTGAAGCCAAATCGTTTGTTTCGTATGCAGTTGAAGGTACATCATGTATTTCGCATAGATTTTAAGGTAAATAATGTGTTTAGCATGATTTCGATGCTAAATCATGGGTCTCGCATGAATTTGAAGCAAAATCATGTGTTTCGTATGCATTTGAAGCAAAATCATTTGTTTCGTATGCATTTGAAGCAAAATCATGTATTTCGCATAGATTTGAAGCTAAATAATGTGTGTCGCATGAATTTAAAGCTAATTCATGTGTGTCGCATGAATTCGAAGCTAAATCATGTGCTTCGTATGCGTTTGAAGCTAAAACATATATTTCGCATGTATTTGAAACTAATTCATGTGTTTCGCATGAGTTCGAAGCTAATCTTGTGTCTCGCATGAATTTGAAGCAAAATCATGTGTTTCGTATGCATTTGAATCTAAATCACGTGTCTCGCATGAATTCGAAGATAAATCATGTTTTTCGCATGAATTTTAAGCTAAACCGTTTGTTTCGCTTGAATTTGAAGCTAACTCATGTGTTTCGCATGAATTCGAAGCTTAATCACGTGTTTCGCATGAATTTGAATCTCAGTCACGTGTTACGCATGAATTTGAAGCTAAATCACGTGTTTCGAATGAATTTGAAGCCAAATCGTTTGTTTCGTATGCAGTTGAAGGTACATCATGTATTTCGCATAGATTTTAAGCTAAATAATGTGTTTAGCATGAATTCGATGCTTAATCATGTGTCTCGCATGAATTTGAAGCAAAATCATGTGTTTCGTATGCATTTGAAGCAAAAACATGTTTTTCGCATAGATTTGAAGCTAAATAATGCGTATCGCAAGAATTCGAAGCTAAATCATGTGTTTTGCATGAATTTAAGCTAAAGCGTTTGTTTCGTACGCATTTGCAGCTAAATCGTTTGTTTCGCGTGAATATGAACCTATATCATATGTCTCGCATGAATTGGAACTAATTCATGTGTTTCGCATGAATTCGAAACTAAATCATGTGTTTCGCATGAATTTTAAGATAAATCGTTTGATTCGCATGAATTTGAAGCTATATCATGTGTCTAGCATCAATATGAAGCTTAATCATGTGTTTCGAATGAATTTGAAGCTAACTCGATTGTTTCGTATGCATTTGAAGCTAAATCATGTATTTCGCATATATTTGATGCTAATTCATGTGTTTCGAATGAATTTGAAGCTAAATCGTTTGTTCCGTATGCAGTTGAAGGTAAATTATGTATTTCACATAGATTTGAAGCAAAATATTGTGTTTCGCATGAATTCGAAGCTGAATCATGTGTCTTGCATGAACTTGATGCTATTTCATGTGTTTCGCAGCAATTTGAGGCTAAATCGTTTCTTTCGTATGCATTTGAAGATAAATCATGTATTACGCATAAATTTGAAACTGAATTATGTGTTTCGCACGATTTCGAAGCTAAATCATGTGTTACGCATGAATTTTAAGCTAAATTGTTTGTTTCGAATGCATTTGAAGATAAATCATGTATTACGCATAGATTTGAAGCTAAATCATGTGCTTCGCATGAATTCTAAGCTAAAGCGTTTGTTTCGTATGCATTTGAAGCTAAATCGTTTGTTTCGCGTGAATATGAACCTATATCATATGTCTCGCATGAATTGGAACTAATTCATGAGTTTCGCATGAATTCGAAACTAAATCATGTGTTTCGCATAAATTTTAAGATAAATCGTTTGATTCGCATGAATTTGAAGCTATATCATGTGTCTAGCATCAATTATGAAGCTTAATCATGTGTTTCGAATGAATTTGAAGCTAACTCGATTGTTTCGTATGCATTTGAAGCTAAATCATGTATTTCGCATATATTTGATGCTAATTCATGTGTTTCGAATGAATTTGAAGCTAACTCGTTTGTTTCGTTTTCATTTGATGCTAAATCATGTGTTTCGCATGAATTCGAAGCTTAATCACGTGTTTTGCATGAATTTGAAACTCAGTCACGTGTTACGCATGAATTTGAAGCTAAATCACGTGTTTCGAATGAATTTGAAGCCAAATCGTTTGTTTCGTATGCAGTTGAAGGTACATCATGTATTTCGCATAGATTTTAAGCTAAATAATGTGTTTAGCATGAATTCGATGCTAAATCATGTGTCTCGCATGAATGTCAAGCAAAATCATGTGATTCGTTTGCATTTGAAGCAAAATCATGTTTTTCGCATAGATTTGAAGCTAAATAATGTGTATCGCATGAATTCGAAGCTAAATCATGTGTTTTGCATGAATTTTAAGCTAAAGCGTTTGTTTCGTATGCATTTGCAGCTAAATCGTTTGTTTCGCGTGAATATGAACCTATATCATATGTCTCGCATGAATTGGAACTAATTCATGTGTTTCGCATGAATTCGAAACTAAATCATGTGTTTCGCATGAATTTTAAGATAAATCGTTTGATTCGCATGAATTTGAAGCTATATCATTTGTCTAGCATCAATATGAAACTTAATCATTCGTTTCGAATGAGTTTGAAGCTAACTCGATTGTTTCGTATGCATTTGAAGCTAAATCATGTATTTCGCATTGATTTGAAGCTAATTCATGTGTTTCGAATGAATTTGAAGCTAACTCGTTTGATTCGTATGCATTTGATGCTAAATCATGTGTTTCGCATGAATTCGAAGCTTAATCATGTGTTTCGCATGAATTTGAATCTCAGTCACGTGTTACGCATAGATTTGAAGCTAAATCATGTGTTTCGCATGAATTTTAAGCTAAAGCGTTTGTTTCGTATGCATTTGAAGCTAAATCGTTTGTTTCGCGTGAATATGAACCTATATCATATGTCTCGCATGAATTGGAACTAATTCATGTGTTTCGCATGAATTCGAAACTAAATCATGTGTTTCGCATGAAGTTTAATTTAAATCGTTTGATTCGCATGAATTTGAAGCTATATCATTTGTCTAGCATCAATATGAAGCTTAATCATTTGTTTCGAATGAATTTGAAGCTAACTCGATTGTTTCGTATGCATTTGAAGCTAAATCATGTATTTCGCATTGATTTGAAGCTAATTCATGTGTTTCGAATGAATTTGAAGCTAACTCGTTT
This sequence comes from Megalopta genalis, assembly GCF_051020955.1. Classification (NCBI taxonomy): domain Eukaryota; kingdom Metazoa; phylum Arthropoda; class Insecta; order Hymenoptera; family Halictidae; genus Megalopta; species Megalopta genalis. The sequence continues at coordinate 5,915 of NW_027476823.1, forward strand.
GTTTCGTATGCATTTGATGCTAAATCATGTGTTTCGCATGAATTCGAAGCTTAATCATGTGTTTCGCATGAATTTTAAGCTAAATTGTTTGTTTCGAATGCATTTGAAGATAAATCATGTATTACGCATAGATTTGAAGCTAAGTCATGTGTTTCGCATGAATTTTAAGCTAAAGCGTTTGTTTCGTATGCATTTGAAGCTAAATCGTTTATTTCGCGTGAATGTGAACTAATATCATATGTCTCGCATGAATTGGAACTAATTCATGTGTTTCGCATGAATTCGAAACTAAATCATGTGTTTCGCATAAATTTAAGATAAATCGTTTGATTCGCATGAATTTGAAGCTATATCATGTGTCTAGCATCAATATGAAGCTTAATCATGTATTTCGAATGAATTTGAAGCTAACTCGATTGTTTCGTATGCATTTGAAGCTAAATCATGTATTTCGCATATATTTGATGCTAATTCATGTGTTTCGAATGAATTTGAAGCTAAATCGTTCGTATCGTATGCATTTGAAGCTAAATCTTGTGTCTCGCATGAATTTGAAGCAAAATCATGTGTTTCGTATGCATTTGAAGCAAAAACATGTTTTTCGCATAGATTTGAAGCTAAATAATGCGTATCGCATGAATTCGAAGCTAAATCATGTGTTCCGCATGAATTTTAAGCTAAAGCGTTTGTTTCGTATGCATTTGAAGCTAAATCGTTTATTTCGCGTGAATCATGAACCTATATCATATGTCTCGCATGAATTGGAACTAATTCATGTGTTTCGCATGATTTCGAAACTAAATCATGTGTTTCGCATGAATTTTAATTTAAATCGTTTGATTCGCATGAATTTGAAGCTATATCATGTGTCTAGCATCAATATGAAGCTTAATCATTTGTTTCGAATGAATTTGAAGCTAACTCGATTGTTTCGTATGCATTTGAAGCAAAATCATGTTTTTCGCATAGATTTGAAGCTAAATAATGCGTATCGCATGAATTCGAAGCTAAATCATGTGTCTCGCATGAATTTGATGCTAATTCATTTGTTTCGAATCAATTTGAAGCTGACTCGTTTGTTTCGTATGCATTTGAAGCAGAATCATGTGTGACGCATGAATTTGAAGATCAGTCACGAGTAACGCATGAATTTGAAGATAAATCGTTCGTAACGTATGCATTTGTAGCTAAATCTTGTGTCTCGCATGAATTTGAAGCAATATCATGTGTTTCGTATGCATTTGAATCTAAATCACGTCTCTCGCATGAAATCGAAGCTAAATCATGTTTTTCGCATGAATTTTAAGCTAAACCGTTTGTTTCGCTTGAATTTGAAGCAAAATCATTTGTTTCGTATGCATTTGAAGCAAAATCATGTATTTCGCATAGATTTGAAGCTAAATAATGTGTATCGCATGAATTTAAAGCTAATTCATGTGTGTCGCATGAATTCGAAGCTAAATCATGTGCTTCGTATGCATTTGAAGCTAAAACATATATTTCGCATGTATTTGAAACTAATTCATGTGTTTCGCATGAATTCGAAGCTAAATCTTGTGTCTCGCATGAATTTGAAGCAAAATCATGTGTTTCGTATGCATTTGAATCTAAATCACGTGTCTCGCATGAATTCGAAGCTAAATAATGTTTTTCGCATGAATTTTAAGCTAAACCGTTGGTTTCGCTTGAATTTGAAGCTAAATCATGTGTTTCGCATGAATTCGAAGCTTAATCACGTGTTTCGCATGAATTTGAATCTCAGTCACGTGTTACGCATGAATTTGAAGCTAAATCACGTGTTTCGAATGAATTTGAAGCCAAATCGTTTGTTTCGTATGCAGTTGAAGGTACATCATGTATTTCGCATAGATTTTAAGCTAAATAATGTGTTTAGCATGAATTCGATGCTTAATCATGTGTCTCGCATGAATTTGAAGCAAAATCATGTATTTCGTATGCATTTGAAGCAAAAACATGTTTTTCGCATAGATTGAAGCTAAATAATGCGTATCACATGAATTCGAAGCTAAATCATGTGTTTCGCATGAATTTTAAGCTAAAGCGTTTGTTTCGTATGCATTTGAAGCTAAATCGTTTATTTCGCGTGAATATGAACCAATATCATATGTCTCGCATGAATTGGAACTAATTCATGTGTTTCGCATGAATTCGAAACTAAATCATGTGTTTCGCATGAATTTTTAAGATAAATCGTATGATTCGCATGAATTTGAAGCTATATCATGTGTCTAGCATCAATATGAAGCTTAATCATTTGTTTCGAATGAATTTGAATCTAACTCGATTGTTTCGTATGCATTTGATGCTAAATCATGTGTTTCGCATGAATTCGAAGCTTAATCGTGTGTTTCGCATGAATTTGAATCTCAGTCACGTGTAACGCATGAATTTGGAGCTAAATCACGTGTTTCGAATGAATTTGAAGCCAAATCGTTTGTTTCGTATGCAGTTGAAGCTACATCATGTATTTCGCATAGATTTTAAGCTAAATAATGTGTTTAGCATGAATTCGATTCTAAATCATGTGTCTCGCATGAATTTGAAGCAAAATCATGTGTTACGTATGCATTTGAAGCAAAATCATGTTTTTCGCATAGATTTGAAGCTAAATAATGTGTATCGCATGAATTCGAAGCTAAATCATGTGTTTTGCATGAATTTTAAGCTAAATTGTTTGTTTCGAATGCTTTTGAAGATAAATCATGTATTACGCATAGATTTGAAGCTAAATCATGTGTTTCGCATGAATTTTAAGCTAAAGCGTTTGTTTCGTATGCATTTGAAGCTAAATCGTTTGTTTCGCGTGAATATGAACCTATATCATATGTCTCGCATGAATTGGAACTAATTCATGTGTTTCGCATGAATTCGAAACTAAATCATGTGTTTCGCATGAAGTTTAATTTAAATCGTTTGATTCGCATGAATTTGAAGCTATATCATTTGTCTAGCATCAATATGAAGCTTAATCATTTGTTTCGAATGAATTTGAAGCTAACTCGATTGTTTCGTATGCATTTGAAGCTAAATCATGTATTTCGCATTGATTTGAAGCTAATTCATGTGTTTCGAATGAATTTGAAGCTAACTCGTTTGTTTCGTATGCATTTGATGCTAAATCATGTGTTTCGCATGAATTCGAAGCTTAATCATGTGTTTCGCATGAATTTTAAGCTAAATTGTTTGTTTCGAATGCATTTGAAGATAAATCATGTATTACGCATAGATTTGAAGCTAAGTCATGTGTTTCGCATGAATTTTAAGCTAAAGCGTTTGTTTCGTATGCATTTGAAGCTAAATCGTTTATTTCGCGTGAATGTGAACTAATATCATATGTCTCGCATGAATTGGAACTAATTCATGTGTTTCGCATGAATTCGAACTAAATCATGTGTTTCGCATAAATTTTAAGATAAATCGTTTGATTCGCATGAATTTGAAGCTATATCATGTGTCTAGCATCAATATGAAGCTTAATCATGTATTTCGAATGAATTTGAAGCTAACTCGATTGTTTCGTATGCATTTGAAGCTAAATCATGTATTTTCGCATATATTTGATGCTAATTCATGTGTTTCGAATGAATTTGAAGCTAAATCGTTCGTATCGTATGCATTTGAAGCTAAATCTTGTGTCTCGCATGAATTTGAAGCAAAATCATGTGTTTCGTATGCATTTGAAGCAAAATCATGTTTTTCGCATAGATTTGAAGCTAAATAATGCGTATCGCATGAATTCGAAGCTAAATCATGTGTTCCGCATGAATTTTAAGCTAAAGCGTTTGTTTCGTATGCATTTGAAGCTAAATCGTTTATTTCGCGTGAATATGAAACCTATATCATATGTCTCGCATGAATTGGAACTAATTCATGTGTTTCGCATGAATTCGAAACTAAATCATGTGTTTCGCATGAATTTTAATTTAAATCGTTTGATTCGCATGAATTTGAAGCTATATCATGTGTCTAGCATCAATATGAAGCTTAATCATTTGTTTCGAATGAATTTGAAGCTAACTCGATTGTTTCGTATGCATTTGAAGCAAAATCATGTTTTTCGCATAGATTTGAAGCTAAATAATGCGTATCGCATGAATTCGAAGCTAAATCATGTGTCTCGCATGAATTTGATGCTAATTCATTTGTTTCGAATCAATTTGAAGCTGACTCGTTTGTTTCGTATGCATTTGAAGCAGAATCATGTGTGACGCACGAATTTGAAGATCAGTCACGAGTAACGCATGAATTTGAAGATAAATCGTTCGTAACGTATGCATTTGTAGCTAAATCTTGTGTCTCGCATGAATTTGAAGCAATATCATGTGTTTCGTATGCATTTGAATCTAAATCACGTCTCTCGCATGAAATCGAAGCTAAATCATGTTTTTCGCATGAATTTTAAGCTAAACCGTTTGTTTCGCTTGAATTTGAAGCAAAATCATTTGTTTCGTATGCATTTGAAGCAAAATCATGTATTTCGCATAGATTTGAAGCTAAATAATGTGTATCGCATGAATTTAAAGCTAATTCATGTGTGTCGCATGAATTCGAAGCTAAATCATGTGCTTCGTATGCATTTGAAGCTAAAACATATATTTCGCATGTATTTGAAACTAATTCATGTGTTTCGCATGAATTCGAAGCTAAATCTTGTGTCTCGCATGAATTTGAAGCAAAATCATGTGTTTCGTATGCATTTGAATCTAAATCACGTGTCTCGCATGAATTCGAAGCTAAATAATGTTTTTCGCATGAATTTTAAGCTAAACCGTTGGTTTCGCTTGAATTTGAAGCTAAATCATGTGTTTCGCATGAATTCGAAGCTTAATCACGTGTTTCGCATGAATTTGAATCTCAGTCACGTGTTACGCATGAATTTGAAGCTAAATCACGTGTTTCGAATGAATTTGAAGCCAAATCGTTTGTTTCGTATGCAGTTGAAGCTAAATCGTTTATTTCGCGTGAATATGAACCAATATCATGTGTCTCGCATGAATTGGAACTAATTCATGTGTTTCGCATGAATTCGAAACTAAATCATGTGTTTCGCATGAATTTTAAGATAAATCGTATGATTCGCATGAATTTGAAGCTATATCATGTGTCTAGCATCAATATGAAGCTTAATCATTTGTTTCGAATGAATTTGAAGCTAACTCGATTGTTTCGTATGCATTTGATGCTAAATCATGTGTTTCGCATGAATTCGAAGCTTAATCGTGTGTTTCGCATGAATTTGAATCTCAGTCACGTGTAACGCATGAATTTGGAGCTAAATCACGTGTTACGAATGAATTTGAAGCCAAATCGTTTGTTTCGTATGCAGTTGAAGCTACATCATGTATTTCGCATAGATTTTAAGCTAAATAATGTGTTTAGCATGAATTCGATTCTAAATCATGTGTCTCGCATGAATTTGAAGCAAAATCATGTGTTACGTATGCATTTGAAGCAAAATCATGTTTTTCGCATAGATTTGAAGCTAAATAATGTGTATCGCATGAATTCGAAGCTAAATCATGTGTTTTGCATGAATTTTAAGCTAAATTGTTTGTTTCGAATGCTTTTGAAGATAAATCATGTATTACGCATAGATTTGAAGCTAAATCATGTGTTTTTGCATGAATTTTAAGCTAAAGCGTTTGTTTCGTATGCATTTGCAGCTAAATCGTTTGTTTCGCGTGAATATGAACCTATATCATATGTCTCGCATGAATTGGAACTAATTCATGTGTTTCGCATGAATTCGAAACTAAATCATGTGTTTCGCATGAATTTTAAGATAAATCGTTTGATTCGCATGAATTTGAAGCTATATCATTTGTCTAGCATCAATATGAAACTTAATCATTCGTTTCGAATGAGTTTGAAGCTAACTCGATTGTTTCGTATGCATTTGAAGCTAAATCATGTATTTCGCATTGATTTGAAGCTAATTCATGTGTTTCGAATGAATTTGAAGCTAACTCGTTTGATTCGTATGCATTTGATGCTAAATCATGTGTTTCGCATGAATTCGAAGCTTAATCATGTGTTTCGCATGAATTTGAATCTCAGTCACGTGTTACGCATGAATTTGAAGCTAAATCACGTGTTTCGAATGAATTTGAAGCCAAATCGTTTGTTTCGTATGCAGTTGAAGGTACATCATGTATTTTGCATAGATTTTAAGCTAAATAATGTGTTTAGCATGATTTCGATGCTAAATCATGTGTCTCGCATGAATCTGAAGCAAAATCATGTGTTTCGTATGCATTTGAAGCAAAATCATTTGTTTCGTATGCATTTGAAGCAAAATCATTTGTTTCGTATGCATTTGAAGCAAAATCACGTATTTCGCATAGATGTGAAGCTAAATATTGTGTTTCGCATGAATTCGAAGCTGAATCATGTGTTTCGCATGAGCTTTAAGCTAAATCGTTTGTATCGCATGAATATGAAGCTGTAGCATGTGTCTCGCATGAACTTGATGCTATTTCATGTGTTTCGCAGCAATTTGAGGCTAAATCGTTTGTTTCGTATGCAGTTGAAGGTACATCATGTATTTCGCATAGATTTTAAGCTAAATAATGTGTTTAGCATGAATTCGATGCTAAATCATGTGTCTCGTATGAATTTGAAGCAAAATCGTGTGTTTCGTATGCATTTGAAGCAAAAACATGTTTTTCGCATAGATTTGAAGCTAAATAATGCGTATCGCATGAATTCGAAGCTAAATCATGTGTTTCGCATGAATTTTAAGCTAAAGCGTTTGTTTCGTATGCATTTGAAGCTAAATCGTTTATTTCGCGTGAATATGAACCTATATCATATGTCTCGCATGAATTGGAACTAATTCATGTGTTTCGCATGAATTCGAAACTAAATCATGTGTTTCGCATGAAGTTTTATTTAAATCGATTGATTCGCATGAATTTGAAGCTATATCATTTGTCTAGCATCAATATGAAGCTTAATCATTTGTTTCGAATGAATTTGAAGCTAACTCGATTGTTTCGTATGCATTTGAAGCTAAATCATGTATTTCGCATTGATTTGAAGCTAATTCATGTGTTTCGAATGAATTTGAAGCTAACTCGTTTGTTTCGTATGCATTTGATGCTAAATCTTGTGTTTCGCATGAATTCGAAGCTTAATCATGTGTTTCGCATGAATTTTAAGCTAAATTGTTTGTTTCGAATGCATTTGAAGATAAATCATGTATTACGCATAGATTTGAAGCTAAGTCATGTGTTTCGCATGAATTTTAAGCTAAAGCGTTTGTTTCGTATGCATTTGAAGCTAAATAGTTTATTTCGCGTGAATGTGAACTAATATCATATGTCTCGCATGAATTGGAACTAATTCATGTGTTTCGCATGAATTCGAAACTAAATCATGTGTTTCGCATAAATTTTAAGATAAATCGTTTGATTCGCATGAATTTGAAGCTATATCATGTGTCTAGCATCAATATGAAGCTTAATCATGTGTTTCGAATGAATTTGAAGCTAACTCGATTGTTTCGTATGCATTTGAAGCTAAATCATGTATTTCGCATATATTTGATGCTAATTCATGTGTTTCGAATGAATTTGAAGCTAAATCGTTCGTATCGTATGCATTTGAAGCTAAATCTTGTGTCTCGCATGAATTTGAAGCAAAATCATGTGTTTCGTATGCATTTGAAGCAAAAACATGTTTTTCGCATAGATTTGAAGCTAAATAATGCGTATCGCATGAATTCGAAGCTAAATCATGTGTTCCGCATGAATTTTAAGCTAAAGCGTTTGTTTCGTATGCATTTGAAGCTAAATCGTTTATTTCGCGTGAATATGAACCTATATCATATGTCTCGCATGAATTGGAACTAATTCATGTGTTTCGCATGAATTCGAAACTAAATCATGTGTTTCGCATGAATTTTAATTTAAATCGTTTGATTCGCATGAATTTGAAGCTATATCATGTGTCTAGCATCAATATGAAGCTTAATCATTTGTTTTCGAATGAATTTGAAGCTAACTCGATTGTTTCGTATGCATTTGAAGCAAAATCATGTTTTTCGCATAGATTTGAAGCTAAATAATGCGTATCGCATGAATTCGAAGCTAAATCATGTGTCTCGCATGAATTTGATGCTAATTCATTTGTTTCGAATCAATTTGAAGCTGACTCGTTTGTTTCGTATGCATTTGAAGCAGAATCATGTGTGACGCACGAATTTGAAGATCAGTCACGAGTAACGCATGAATTTGAAGATAAATCGTTCGTAACGTATGCATTTGTAGCTAAATCTTGTGTCTCGCATGAATTTGAAGCAATATCATGTGTTTCGTATGCATTTGAATCTAAATCACGTCTCTCGCATGAAATCGAAGCTAAATCATGTTTTTTCGCATGAATTTTAAGCTAAACCGTTTGTTTCGCTTGAATTTGAAGCAAAATCATTTGTTTCGTATGCATTTGAAGCAAAATCATGTATTTCGCATAGATTTGAAGCTAAATAATGTGTATCGCATGAATTTAAAGCTAATTCATGTGTGTCGCATGAATTCGAAGCTAAATCATGTGCTTCGTATGCATTTGAAGCTAAAACATATATTTCGCATGTATTTGAAACTAATTCATGTGTTTCGCATGAATTCGAAGCTAAATCTTGTGTCTCGCATGAATTTGAAGCAAAATCATGTGTTTCGTATGCATTTGAATCTAAATCACGTGTCTCGCATGAATTCGAAGCTAAATAATGTTTTTCGCATGAATTTTAAGCTAAACCGTTGGTTTCGCTTGAATTTGAAGCTAAATCATGTGTTTCGCATGAATTCGAAGCTTAATCACGTGTTTCGCATGAATTTGAATCTCAGTCACGTGTTACGCATGAATTTGAAGCTAAATCACGTGTTTCGAATGAATTTGAAGCCAAATCGTTTGTTTCGTATGCAGTTGAAGGTACATCATGTATTTCGCATAGATTTTAAGCTAAATAATGTGTTTAGCATGAATTCGATGCTTAATCATGTGTCTCGCATGAATTTGAAGCAAAATCATGTATTTCGTATGCATTTGAAGCAAAAACATGTTTTTCGCATAGATTTGAAGCTAAATAATGCGTATCACATGAATTCGAAGCTAAATCATGTGTTTCGCATGAATTTTAAGCTAAAGCGTTTGTTTCGTATGCATTTGAAGCTAAATCGTTTGTTTCGCGTGAATATGAACCTATATCATATGTCTCGCATGAATTGGAACTAATTCATGTGTTTCGCATGAATTCGAAACTAAATCATGTGTTTCGCATGAAGTTTAATTTAAATCGTTTGATTCGCATGAATTTGAAGCTATATCATTTGTCTAGCATCAATATGAAGCTTAATCATTTGTTTCGAATGAATTTGAAGCTAACTCGATTGTTTCGTATGCATTTGAAGCTAAATCAAGTATTTCGCATTGATTTGAAGCTAATTCATGTGTTTCGAATGAATTTGAAGCTAACTCGTTTGTTTCGTATGCATTTGATGCTAAATCATGTGTTTCGCATGAATTCGAAGCTTAATCATGTGTTTCGCATGAATTTTAAGCTAAATTGTTTGTTTCGAATGCATTTGAAGATAAATCATGTATTACGCATAGATTTGAAGCTAAGTCATGTGTTTCGCATGAATTTTAAGCTAAAGCGTTTGTTTCGTATGCATTTGAAGCTAAATCGTTTATTTCGCGTGAATGTGAACTAATATCATATGTCTCGCATGAATTGGAACTAATTCATGTGTTTCGCATGAATTCGAAACTAAATCATGTGTTTCGCATAAATTTTAAGATAAATCGTTTGATTCGCATGAATTTGAAGCTATATCATGTGTCTAGCATCAATATGAAGCTTAATCATGTATTTCGAATGAATTTGAAGCTAACTCGATTGTTTCGTATGCATTTGAAGCTAAATCATGTATTTCGCATATATTTGATGCTAATTCATGTGTTTCGAATGAATTTGAAGCTAAATCGTTCGTATCGTATGCATTTGAAGCTAAATCTTGTGTCTCGCATGAATTTGAAGCAAAATCATGTGTTTCGTATGCATTTGAAGCAAAAACATGTTTTTCGCATAGATTTGAAGCTAAATAATGCGTATCGCATGAATTCGAAGCTAAATCATGTGTTCCGCATGAATTTTAAGCTAAAGCGTTTGTTTCGTATGCATTTGAAGCTAAATCGTTTATTTCGCGTGAATATGAACCTATATCATATGTCTCGCATGAATTGGAACTAATTCATGTGTTTCGCATGAATTCGAAACTAAATCATGTGTTTCGCATGAATTTTAATTTAAATCGTTTGATTCGCATGAATTTGAAGCTATATCATGTGTCTAGCATCAATATGAAGCTTAATCATTTGTTTCGAATGAATTTGAAGCTAACTCGATTGTTTCGTATGCATTTGAAGCAAAATCATGTTTTTCGCATAGATTTGAAGCTAAATAATGCGTATCGCATGAATTCGAAGCTAAATCATGTGTCTCGCATGAATTTGATGCTAATTCATTTGTTTCGAATCAATTTGAAGCTGACTCGTTTGTTTCGTATGCATTTGAAGCAGAATCATGTGTGACGCACGAATTTGAAGATCAGTCACGAGTAACGCATGAATTTGAAGATAAATCGTTCGTAACGTATGCATTTGTAGCTAAATCTTGTGTCTCGCATGAATTTGAAGCAATATCATGTGTTTCGTATGCATTTGAATCTAAATCACGTCTCTCGCATGAAATCGAAGCTAAATCATGTTTTTCGCATGAGTTTTAAGCTAAACCGTTTGTTTCGCTTGAATTTGAAGCAAAATCATTTGTTTCGTATGCATTTGAAGCAAAATCATGTATTTCGCATAGATTTGAAGCTAAATAATGTGTATCGCATGAATTTAAAGCTAATTCATGTGTGTCGCATGAATTCGAAGCTAAATCATGTGCTTCGTATGCATTTGAAGCTAAAACATATATTTCGCATGTATTTGAAACTAATTCATGTGTTTCGCATGAATTCGAAGCTAAATCTTGTGTCTCGCATGAATTTGAAGCAAAATCATGTGTTTCGTATGCATTTGAATCTAAATCACGTGTCTCGCATGAATTCGAAGCTAAATAATGTTTTTCGCATGAATTTTAAGCTAAACCGTTGGTTTCGCTTGAATTTGAAGCTAAATCATGTGTTTCGCATGAATTCGAAGCTTAATCACGTGTTTCGCATGAATTTGAATCTCAGTCACGTGTTACGCATGAATTTGAAGCTAAATCACGTGTTTCGAATGAATTTGAAGCCAAATCGTTTGTTTCGTATGCAGTTGAAGGTACATCATGTATTTCGCATAGATTTTAAGCTAAATAATGTGTTTAGCATGAATTCGATGCTTAATCATGTGTCTCGCATGAATTTGAAGCAAAATCATGTATTTCGTATGCATTTGAAGCAAAAACATGTTTTTCGCATAGATTTGAAGCTAAATAATGCGTATCGCATGAATTCGAAGCTAAATCATGTGTTTCGCAAGAATTTTAAGCTAAAGCGTTTGTTTCGTATGCATTTGAAGCTAAATCGTTTATTTCGCGTGAATATGAACCTACATCATATGTCTCGCATGAATTGGAACTAATTCATGTGTTTCGCATGAATTCGAAACTAAATCATGTGTTTCGCATGAAGTTTAATTTAAATCGTTTGATTCGCATGAATTTGAAGCTATATCATTTGTCTAGCATCAATATGAAGCTTAATCATTTGTTTCGAATGAATTTGAAGCTAACTCGATTGTTTCGTATGCATTTGAAGCTAAATCATGTATTTCGCATTGATTTGAAGCTAATTCATGTGTTTCGAATGAATTTGAAGCTAACTCGTTTGTTTCGTATGCATTTGATGCTAAATCATGTGTTTCGCATGAATTCGAAGCTTAATCATGTGTTTCGCATGAATTTTAAGCTAAATTGTTTGTTTCGAATGCATTTGAAGATAAATCATGTATTACGCATAGATTTGAAGCTAAGTCATGTGTTTCGCATGAATTTTAAGCTAAAGCGTTTGTTTCGTATGCATTTGAAGCTAAATCGTTTATTTCGCGTGAATGTGAACTAATATCATATGTCTCGCATGAATTGGAACTAATTCATGTGTTTCGCATGAATTCGAAACTAAATCATGTGTTTCGCATAAATTTTAAGATAAATCGTTTGATTCGCATGAATTTGAAGCTATATCATGTGTCTAGCATCAATATGAAGCTTAATCATGTGTTTCGAATGAATTTGAAGCTAACTCGATTGTTTCGTATGCATTTGAAGCTAAATCATGTATTTCGCATATATTTGATGCTAATTCATGTGTTTCGAATGAATTTGAAGCTAAATCGTTCGTATCGTATGCATTTGAAGCTAAATCTTGTGTCTCGCATGAATTTGAAGCAAAATCATGTGTTTCGTATGCATTTGAAGCAAAAACATGTTTTTCGCATAGATTTGAAGCTAAATAATGCGTATCGCATGAATTCGAAGCTAAATCATGTGTTCCGCATGAATTTTAAGCTAAAGCGTTTGTTTCGTATGCATTTGAAGCTAAATCGTTTATTTCGCGTGAATATGAACCTATATCATATGTCTCGCATGAAATGGAACTAATTCATGTGTTTCGCATGAATTCGAAACTAAATCATGTGTTTCGCATGAATTTTAATTTAAATCGTTTGATTCGCATGAATTTGAAGCTATATCATGTGTCTAGCATCAATATGAAGCTTAATCATTTGTTTCGATTGAATTTGAAGCTAACTCGATTGTTTCGTATGCATTTGAAGCAAAATCATGTTTTTCGCATAGATTTGAAGCTAAATAATGCGTATCGCATGAATTCGAAGCTAAATCATGTGTCTCGCATGAATTTGATGCTAATTCATTTGTTTCGAATCAATTTGAAGCTGACTCGTTTGTTTCGTATGTATTTGAAGCAGAATCATGTGTGACGCACGAATTTGAAGATCAGTCACGAGTAACGCATGAATTTGAAGATAAATCGTTCGTAACGTATGCATTTGTAGCTAAATCTTGTGTCTCGCATGAATATGAAGCAATATCATGTGTTTCGTATGCATTTGAATCTAAATCACGTCTCTCGCATGAAATCGAAGCTAAATCATGTTTTTCGCATGAATTTTAAGCTAAACCGTTTGTTTCGCTTGAATTTGAAGCAAAATCATTTGTTTCGTATGCATTTGAAGCAAAATCATGTATTTCGCATAGATTTGAAGCTAAATAATGTGTATCGCATGAATTTAAAGCTAATTCATGTGTGTCGCATGAATTCGAAGCTAAATCATGTGCTTCGTATGCATTTGAAGCTAAAACATATATTTCGCATGTATTTGAAACTAATTCATGTGTTTCGCATGAATTCGAAGCTAAATCTTGTGTCTCGCATGAATTTGAAGCAAAATCATGTGTTTCGTATGCATTTGAATCTAAATCACGTGTCTCGCATGAATTCGAAGCTAAATAATGTTTTTCGCATGAATTTTAAGCTAAACCGTTGGTTTCGCTTGAATTTGAAGCTAAATCATGTGTTTCGCATGAATTCGAAGCTTAATCACGTGTTTCGCATGAATTTGAATCTCAGTCACGTGTTACGCATGAATTTGAAGCTAAATCACGTGTTTCGAATGAATTTGAAGCCAAATCGTTTGTTTCGTATGCAGTTGAAGGTACATCATGTATTTCGCATAGATTTTAAGCTAAATAATGTGTTTAGCATGAATTCGATGCTTAATCATGTGTCTCGCATGAATTTGAAGCAAAATCATGTATTTCGTATGCATTTGAAGCAAAAACATGTTTTTCGCATAGATTTGAAGCTAAATAATGCGTATCGCATGAATTCGAAGCTAAATCATGTGTTTCGCATGAATTTTAAGCTAAAGCGTTTGTTTCGTATGCATTTGAAGCTAAATCGTTTATTTCGCGTGAATATGAACCTATATCATATGTCTCGCATGAATTGGAACTAATTCATGTGTTTCGCATGAATTCGAAACTAAATCATGTGTTTCGCATGAATTTTAATTTAAATCGTTTGATTCGCATGAATTTGAAGCTATATCATGTGTCTAGCATCAATATGAAGCTTAATCATTTGTTTCGATTGAATTTGAAGCTAACTCGATTGTTTCGTATGCATTTGAAGCAAAATCATGTTTTTCGCATAGATTTGAAGCTAAATAATGCGTATCGCATGAATTCGAAGCTAAATCATGTGTCTCGCATGAATTTGATGCTAATTCATTTGTTTCGAATCAATTTGAAGCTGACTCGTTTGTTTCGTATGTATTTGAAGCAGAATCATGTGTGACGCACGAATTTGAAGATCAGTCACGAGTAACGCATGAATTTGAAGATAAATCGTTCGTAACGTATGCATTTGTAGCTAAATCTTGTGTCTCGCATGAATTTGAAGCAATATCATGTGTTTCGTATGCATTTGAATCTAAATCACGTCTCTCGCATGAAATCGAAGCTAAATCATGTTTTTCGCATGAATTTTAAGCTAAACCGTTGGTTTCGCTTGAATTTGAAGCTAAATCATGTGTTTCGCATGAATTCGAAGCTTAATCACGTGTTTCGCATGAATTTGAATCTCAGTCACGTGTTACGCATGAATTTGAAGCTAAATCACGTGTTTCGAATGAATTTGAAGCCAAATCGTTTGTTTCGTATGCAGTTGAAGGTACATCATGTATTTCGCATAGATTTTAAGCTAAATAATGTGTTTAGCATGAATTCGATGCTTAATCATGTGTCTCGCATGAATTTGAAGCAAAATCATGTATTTCGTATGCATTTGAAGCAAAAACATGTTTTTCGCATAGATTTGAAGCTAAATAATGCGTATCGCATGAATTCGAAGCTAAATCATGTGTTTCGTATGAATTTTAAGCTAAAGCGTTTGTTTCGTATGCATTTGAAGCTAAATCGTTTATTTCGCGTGAATATGAACCTATATCATATGTCTCGCATGAATTGGAACTAATTCATGTGTTTCGCATGAATTCGAAACTAAATCATGTGTTTCGCATGAAGTTTAATTTAAATCGTTTGATTCGCATGAATTTGAAGCTATATCATTTGTCTAGCATCAATATGAAGCTTAATCATTTGTTTCGAATGAATTTGAAGCTAACTCGATTGTTTCGTATGCATTTGAAGCTAAATCATGTATTTCGCATTGATTTGAAGCTAATTCATGTGTTTCGAATGAATTTGAAGCTAACTCGTTTGTTTCGTATGCATTTGATGCTAAATCATGTGTTTCGCATGAATTCGAAGCTTAATCATGTGTTTCGCATGAATTTTAAGCTAAATTGTTTGTTTCGAATGCATTTGAAGATAAATCATGTATTACGCATAGATTTGAAGCTAAGTCATGTGTCTCGCATGAATTTTAAGCTAAAGCGTTTGTTTCGTATGCATTTGAAGCTAAATCGTTTATTTCGCGTGAATGTGAACTAATATCATATGTCTCGCATGAATTGGAACTAATTCATGTGTTTCGCATGAATTCGAAACTAAATCATGTGTTTCGCATAAATTTTAAGATAAATCGTTTGATTCGCATGAATTTGAAGCTATATCATGTGTCTAGCATCAATATGAAGCTTAATCATGTGTTTCGAATGAATTTGAAGCTAACTCGATTGTTTCGTATGCATTTGAAGCTAAATCATGTATTTCGCATATATTTGATGCTAATTCATGTGTTTCGAATGAATTTGAAGCTAAATCGTTCGTATCGTATGCATTTGAAGCTAAATCTTGTGTCTCGCATGAATTCGAAGCTTAATCACGTGTTTCGCATGAATTTGAATCTCAGTCACGTGTTACGCATGAATTTGAAGCTAAATCACGTGTTTCGAATGAATTTGAAGCCAAATCGTTTGTTTCGTATGCAGTTGAAGGTACATCATGTATTTCGCATAGATTTTAAGCTAAATAATGTGTTTAGCATGAATTCGATGCTAAATCATGTGTCTCGCATGAATTTGAAGCAAAATCATGTGTTTCGTATGCATTTGAAGCAAAATCATGTTTTACGCACGAATTCGAAGCTAAATCAGCTGTTTCGCATGAATTTTAAGCTAAATCATTTGTTTCGCATGAATTTGAAGCTATATCATGTATCTAGCATGAATATGAAGCTAATTCATGTATTTCGAATGAATTTGAAGCCAAATCGTTTGCTTCGTATGCAGTTGAAGGTACATCATGTATTTCGCATTAATTTGAAGCTAATACAAATGTTTTGCATGAAATCGAAGCTGAATCATTTGATTCGCACGAATTTATAGCTAAATCGTTTGTTCCGTATGCATTTGAAGCTAAATCATGTATTTCGCATAGAATTGAAGCTAAATATTGTATTGCGAATGAATTCTAAGCTAAATCACGTGTTTCGCATGAATTTGAAGTTAAATCTTGTGTCTCGCATGAATTTGATGCAAAATCATGTGTTTCGTATGCACTTGTAGCAAAATCATGTGTTTCGCATGAATTCGAATATTAATCCTGTGTTTCGCATGAATTTGAAGCTCAGTCACGTGTTTCGCATGGATTTGAAGCTCAGTCACGTGTATCGCATGGATTTTAAGCTAAATCACGTATTTCGAATAGATTTGAAGCTTAATATTGGGTCTCACATGTTTTTGACACTAATACATGTGTTTCGAATGAATTTAAAGCTAAATCGTTTGTTCCGTATGCATCTGAAGCTGAATCATGTATTACCCATAGATTTGAAGCTAAATATTGTGTTTCGCATGACTTCGAAGCTGAATCATGTGTTTCGCATGAATTTTAAGCTAAATCGTTTGATTCGCATGAATATGAAGCTATAACATATGTCTCGCATTAATTTGAAGCTAATTCATATGTTTCAAATGAATTTGGAGCTACATCGTTTGTTTCGTATGCATTGGAACATAAAACATGTATGTCGCTTAGATTTGAAGCTAAATAATGTGTTTCGCATGAATTCGAAGCCAAATCGTTTCTTTCGCACGAATTTGAAGCTAAACCATTTGTTTCACATGAATTTGAATTCAAACCGTCTGTTTGGCATGGATTTGAAGCTAAAACGATTGTTTCGAATCGATTTCAATATAAATCGTATATTTCGAATGAACTTGAAGATAAATCTTGTACTTCGCATGGATTTGAACCCAAATGGGATGTTTCGCATGGATTTGAATCTACATCTTGTATTTCGCATGAATTTGCAGCCAAATCGTTGTTTCGGTAGGATTTGATGATAAATTGTGTATTTTGCATAAATTTGGAGATAAATCGTTTGTTTCCCGTGGATTTGAAGCTATATCGTGTATTTAGGACGAATCTGAATCCAAATCGTCTGTTTCGCATGGATTTGAGTCTAAATTGTGTATTTCACATGAGTTTGAAACCAAATCGTTGTTTCGGTAGGATTTGAAGATAAATTGTGTATTTTGCATAAATTTGAAGCAGAATCGTGCATTTCGTATGAATGTGGAAATCTTGTATTTCGCACGAAATTCAAGCGAAATCGTTTGTTTCGCGTGAATTTGAAACTAAATCGTTTGGTTCTCAGGGTTTTAAAACTGAATCGTGTATTTCGCCTGAATTTGGAGCTATTATCCTACTGACTGACGACTTAGACTCAAATTCCTGCGAAATACACGATTTAGCTTTAAATCCCAGAGAAACAAACGATTTAGCTTAAAATTCTTGCGAAATACGCTATTTAGTTTCAAAACCAAGCGCAACAAACGATTTAGCTTCAAACTCATGCGAAATACACGATTTAGGTTTTAAACACGGACACGGCTGAGGCGAAACCTCATCGGCGGAGCGACTTCAGGATGTCGATGGCGGGGCGGCGGAGAGGCCGAGAATTATGTATCTGTGGACAGATAGTGTCTCGACCTCTTCCGCCACCCTACACCCCGTAATACGACGTGTATTTTGTGGTGGCGGTGGCGGTCTGTGGCCACCCAGGGCGGGAGATAACCCCCGAACTAGCCCTCGGGTAGGAGGGTTGATCGGCCGAGTCGATTGGTGTATCGGCGATGAAGGCATTAGAGACCGTCAGTGCGTCGTACATGTAGTACTTCGCATAATGGCGAGGCCCTGATTTAGCATACGGGCTGTGGCGTGTTCTTTGTACAGCACTGTATGTGCTGTATGACTTCCGACTGGGGAACTGTTGTCACTCGTGGCATCAGTTCCCCAGTTCACGTTAAACGGTTTTTCAGACCGTTTTTCGTGGGCGGAACACGCCACTAGACAACACTCCGCTGGGCTCAGGAATACATGGGATGCAATCAATCCCCTGGGCAACCCAGGCCGCAAGGGGCAAACGTGCCCTAGCCACACTTGAGCCTCCACGAAAAAGGTACCGCTGGATAGCTCGTGTTCTCAAATACGCAGCGAACTGAACGAAGTGTGGTGGAGAGGAAGAGGCAGCCTCTCCGACTGCTGTCTCCCACGTGTTTGCCGTGCGTGGCGACCCTTGTCGTCGGAAAAGAGGATCCTGGGATCTGAGGGGGCCCTCTCCTGCGGGTGAGACGTCCCCAACACGTACCTTTGGCCTCTGCTTCGGCTAGATGGGCGGCTGGACGAGAAAAGTAGCCCTGGTCCAGTCAATCGACTTGGAACGACCACACGCTTCGGCAAGTGGGTTCTGCTGGGCAAGGACACGGGCTGGGTAAGGAAACCGACCCAGCCAGCAGACTATATCCGTTGCGTAGCCCTAACTCAGCCTTTGGCGGGTTCCAAATTGTGCGGGTCGGTGGTGGCCGGGGAGCGCACTGGATGAAAGACCAAGACATATTATGGGTCTTAACGAAAATGAAAAACAAACAAAAACAACCAAGCGTCCAAAGACGACGGGTCCAGCTCCTACTCGGAGTGAAGCCGTCGCCGCAGACGCGGGAACTGCAAATGCAGCTGTCAGTCCCCCCGCGTCTGTGAGAAAGACAAGATCCGGGAAGGTGATTAATATTGCCAGTCCTCGTGTGATCTTGTTAAGATGTGTGACTCCCACGCGAGCGGTCTCGGTGAAAACCGAACCCACGGTAGAAGGTGCGCCGGACACCAGTAACGTGGTAGTAATCGAACGAGTCGGAGACACGTCACTCGTGAAGGTGCAGTCGGCACCCGAGCGTGTCGAGGACCCTAAAGGTGACGGTTGGCAAACCGTCACCAAAAAGTCGAAGCGAGCCAAGCCGGGCGCACCCACCGGCAAGGCCGCAGTAAACCGGGCCAGGAGACCGAAGGGGACGTTCTCCGGGCAAAAGGTACGGCCTCTCGATCTCGTAAGAGATGAAGCCTTTAGGCGAGTGTCCGAAATACGGACCTTTTGCTTTCGACCCGAGTCGAAAGTCAACAAGGAGTCCGGGTCAAAGATACTCGCCGAGGTTGAGGCACTCAACGAGTTGGTTCAGGAGCTTATTCAACGGAATAGCTTCGTCGAAGGGCAACTCGCCGCGGGCAGGGCGGACCTAAAAGCGCGTCCTGCCGTAATGAGTGCGATGCGACCTGGGCCGTCCAAGGGAACTCTCCCGAAGACGGCCTGCAATGCCGCGCAGCCGACTTACGCCCAAGTGGCCAAAGTCGACTGCAAAAGAGCTTCTCCGGAAGCGGGAAGACGGCCACAATCGCAGCATGTGGTGAAAATCTTCCCGCCGAAGGAAAAAGGACAGAGCAGCGAAGTTACGAAGGTTACTGTTCTGTCCCTCATTAAACCAGCGAAGGAGGCGATCCGAGTAAAGTCGGTCCGACGCATCCACTCCGGTGGCATCGTCGTCGAGACCGACCGAAAGGAGGACCTGCAAGCCTTCGTTGGAAATAAGAAGCTCCGGAGCGCGGGTCTGTCCGTCTCCTTACCTACCAAGCGAGACCCTGAGGTTTTAGTTTACGACGTCCCGCGTCGGATGGGTAAGGAGGAAATTGCCTCCAGCATTTGGAGGCAAAACCTCTGCGATGCGAACCAGAAGGATGTGCCTTCGGGAATTCGGGTCAGCCGCATGGCTGGCAAGACCCCGGAGACTGCCAACTGGGTCGTTGCCGTCAGTCCGCAGAATGTTCAGCGGCTGAAGCAGAGGGGTAGCCGAGTTTACCTCGGATGGAACTCCTGTCGTGTACGGGATTTCGTCCAGGTGCTTCGGTGCTACCGTTGTCAACGCTTCGGGCATACCTCGAAGCGTTGTAAATTCAAGGAGGATGTGTGCGGTCACTGCTCCCAAAAGGGGCATACCTTCACGCTCTGTAGCAAGAAGAGTGAACCTCCGGTCTGCTCTATTTGCAAGGACAGAGGGTGGGCTAGTGAACACAAGTCGCGGGACCCAGCTTGCGCTTCCTATCAGGCGGCGCTAGCTTTGGAGTCGTCCCGTGTCCGACTTGAGTGACGGGCAGATGTGGACTTGTCCACTCCGCCATTCGAACGGCATGCTGGGCGGACCCCTCGGGGTTCGTCCCCTCGGGCCAGGCTGAAGCCCCTCTTGCGGAGATAAATTGACTTTAACACTACTCCGTCAAGAGTGCCTGGATTGGGTTGGACTCGAGGTGGCAGTGGGAGTAGCACGTTGTCTTCCCCTGTCACGATAACGAACGAGGGTAGAGCCAGACCATCGGCACCCGTCGAGAGAGCGGCTAGTATAGTCCACATAGGACCCAGGCATAGCCCATCTTAAGACTCACAACGACGACACTAACTGTATTTTGTGGTCTCCATTTTGTTTATTAATCAGTAGGTTAGGTAGCAACGTTCTAAGCCATGTTGCTCGAGGGGTAAGTCGAACCGCTGGGCAAGGGGTGGGTCCATCCGCGGCGAGCCGAACCGCGGGGCAAGGTGGGGGGGGGGGGTCTAAGCGGTGCAACCGCGGGTCAAGAGGGGGAATTCAGCCGCGACGAGCTCCGGGATGAGGGGAGGGGGGTGTCTCTTGATTTCGCATTTCGTAAGCGTTATCGATAGTCGCTTACCTTCCGGTCTTCTCATCTTATGAATTCAATTATGCAGCGTTTTTATCGCTCTTGCATTTTTACATTGTAGGAGATGTTTTGGAGTGAGAGAGAGATAGAGAGAGAGGTGTAGACGCATCGCAATGGTATTTCTCTCTAACTCACTCTCTCTCTTCGGCAGCATTTGTAACGAGTCTGGACACATTTTCTAAAGCGGTTTTCTCGTCATATTGAAATTTAATTATGCAACGTTTTTTATCGCATTCCGGATGACTCTCGAACGCGTTATCTTCCCATGGTATCAGTTTGCTCATTTTATTGAATTTTCTTTCGCTAAATTTGCTATTCAGTCACGAATCGTTATGGAAGTTTGTTCGTTTGCAACATCCATCGCGAGCGTGCCATCCTTGCAATCTCTCGCAACATCCAAGATATTTTCTTTCGTGCGACGTTTACGCGTTACTAGATACCATCGGGATGGGAGAGAGTCGCAACGGTTGGTTGATGCAGAGTTTAGTCAAGTTTGTTAAAACTGGTAATTTAACCGAAGACGTTAAATTGAAATTGAAAAGTTTGCTTTGTAAGTAAATTTTCGTAAGATGACGCAAGTGTGCAAAGATATGGTACAATTATTGACTCGTATGTCGACGTTGATCCGAACTGTCGACGAGTTTCGCGAATGGCCGAAATCGTACATCGAGTGTTTGCGGTTGAGAATGCATGAACATCGAGAAAATAAACCGAGGATCCACAAGTGTAAAATCGAACTTACTCTCGATCGTGTGTCGCATGCAAACATTGAACGCTGCGCTGTGTCATCGGTTTTCGTCTCGCGTTGGCAGAGGTTTGTACAGAAGCGTTCGCGCGAGAGCATCGACTCTTCGTTGGGAGAACATCGAGTCGGCGTTTCAGAATCGCATATCGACCAGCATCGTGATCAACGTCGAGCATATCGATCCGCGTTATTTCTTGCAACACGCGAAGCGAATAGTTACGAGTCGCTTTATGTTTAGTGAACAATGTCTCTATTGCCCCACCAACGACGACGACAACGAGGGCGGAGACGCCAACGATTTGATTGGACCACTGTGCGCTCAGCGAGGTACGCATCTTTCGGATGTGGTAACGACGACAACAAGTGTAGTGGCGGCGATAACGATGAATAAAAAAAAAT
Source organism: Megalopta genalis (assembly GCF_051020955.1). NCBI lineage: Eukaryota > Metazoa > Arthropoda > Insecta > Hymenoptera > Halictidae > Megalopta > Megalopta genalis. The sequence goes on from NW_027476823.1 coordinate 28,117, forward strand.
AATAATACAAAGTTTAAAAGTGTAATTTTTTTATTTTCTTCAATAAAAAGAAAAATACATTACATATGATTAAAGTACAGATGATTTTTTATCCAAGAACTATGCGACGAATGGGGTCCCAACCATTTTACGTATATTTCATTTCCTTTTCTACGCAATACAATTTCCACTAAATACACGTCGGCATACTTGGTAGCGCGCATTTCGTGTTCGTAAAATCCCCCGGCGATAGGTTTGTTCTTCGAGTCGGTCAACAGGTATGTGACGGGATTGGTTCGCTTCACCGCAATGATCCTAAATACTTCCATCGACCAGTTCGGCATTTTTCCTTTGTCGAACGCTGTTTTGAACTTGCTTATACGCACGTAGTCGCCAACATTGAATTTCGCAGGACCGGCGATTTTAACGTTGCTGTAAACGATGGACAAGAGAGTCTTCGCATTTTTACGATTCACGGCCGCTGGTCGCATACGGATGGTACGATGTTTTCGATTATTATAATTTTCGATCAATGCGGGAAGCTCGTCGATCCATTGATACTTTCCGCTCAACGAGAAGAATTTCCACACGTTGTTCTCCAGCGTACGATTGAATCGCTCGACTATGGATGCTTTCATGGTGCTGTACGTGGAATAGTGTTTGACGTTGCGTTTTCTCAGATATTCTTGAAAATCTTTATTGTAAAACTCTTTCCCCATATCGGTTTGCAAATTGTATGGTATTCTACCGTACTTTCTCAACACCGACGCGAAAGCTTTGCACACGTCGTTGGCATTATTACTTTTCAGAGGGACTGCCCAAGCATTTTTGCTAAATGTATCGATTATTGTGAGAATGTATTGATGTCCTCTATTGTTTCTAGCATATTGTTGAACCTCGATGATGTCGGCTTGCCAAAGATCGTCGAGTCCTCGCACGATCACTCGCCTGCGCGGGAAGAAACGCCTCCTTGGAGCATGCAGTTCGTTCACCAACTTTACTTTCTCGTCGCTCATGATTACCACTGACACCTCTCTCTCTTGCTTTATCGGGTTCGCGGTCGCTTCAAAACGAAAGATGAATGAATTCTTCGTTTAACTTTATGCTACCTAAGTTTCTTCGGTTGCTGCTGCTGCTGCCGCTGCCGCAACATTTTTCTCGTTTCTCGGTTCAATCATTATCTTCTGCTCTTTCGACGATATTTCGAGCAGCTCTTGTTGTTGTTGTTGTTTCATCTGATATATTTGTTGGCAAACGTGGTCGAGTCTCAACACAATATTTGTAAATCTATCGTCCCAATTTTCGTCCACGGATATCGTTTGATTGGTTTCGCAGCAATTCCAACGAATGCTCGTTCTATCGAACCACCTGTTAAATTTATCAACAGGCATTTCATTCATTATTGCAGTAACGAGTATCCGACTATTTAATTTATAATCAATCCGGCTTACCGAAGTTCTTCGATTATGGATATTATTTCGTTGTCGTGACCGGTGTGTCCGGTATTTTTCGATGGCATCAGCAATCTCAAACGATCCACCAGCTCGTTTGGATCGACCCAATGCACGTAATCGATTGGATGGTTGGTTACACGCATCATCGTTGGAATTTGTATACCCTTTCCGCGCAACGTCGAAAACATCGGTCCTATGATATTTTTGTACTTGTAACTGTTGATTATTTATTGAACACACAAGATCAAATCTAGAGGCTTGCTCGAGAGAGCTTAGAGACAACGAGTGCTGCTCACCGACGTGTAACGGACTTTCGAGTCAACGCACGTTTCGCGCTCACGTGCCCTGCAGATGGGCAGCAAGGGCCGATTTACCTTAAAAAAACGGACAAGGCCGTAAAACTTACAAATTACCTATTTTCAACAGCATTGAAAATGCTTTTACATTTACACTCCCACTTAATATGTATGTTCTATTACTCTTAGTTTTTCTCGTATCGATACAACCAGCAAAATCTGCATCGGTATAACCAACTAAATCACGTTGACTGCCACTGCATCCATATATTATCCCGAAATTTTGCGTAGCCATCAAATATCTTATTCTTATTTTTGCAGCATTCCAATGCTCTCTACCGTAAGATTCGAAAAATTGACTCATATAATTAACTGAATATTCTATATCGGGACGAGACACTCTTGCAACAAACATTAAAGATCCAATCAACTCTCTATATGGCACACTATCATACTTCTCATTCGATACATTCTTTCGCAGACATAAACCTGGTTCCTCAGGAACATTTACATGTATCGCATTGCACATTGACTCTTACTTATTACTAAACCGTCATCAACGTACAATGCTAAAACACTCGCACTTCGTCGACAACACCAAAAAACACACACATATCACTTTGGATGTTCTTCTTCATCGTCTTCCATACCATATTCTCCGTGGAATATTTTTTTCTCTTTTTTTTGTTATCTTTTAAAGTTTCTTCCTGGATTCTACTTTTTATCAGCCTCTTCTTTGATCTTCAATTGCGCTATTCTTCTAGATTGTCTAACAGGTGTCTCGTTTTGGGTTGCTCCCGACTGTTCTTCGGCGATGTCTGTACCAACCTCGAGACCCAGTACCATTTTTCGTTTCTTTCGCTTTTTCTGAGGTATCGGCGTTAAATTCAAAGAATCGTTGACATTGTTTATTAAAAAACTCTGTTCATTGTACACTTTGCTCGTTGTATACAAGGCTCGAACATTCATATGTCCCATCCCCTCGTACCCAAGTTTTAGTCTTTGTACTTGCGAATTAGTCGAAATCGCACTATTGCACTGTCCCGGAGGAATTTTCACTTCAAATAACATCCGAAATAGCTTGCCGTACCGTACACCAATTGAGAAGAGATTTCCATGCTTATCACGAATTTCGGATCTCTTCGCATATGCATGGAATGAGTACTGTTTATCAATTATCGTATCAATTGAAAAAAGATTTCGTTTCAACTCTGGTACATATAAAACATTTTCAACTCTTCTTTCTTGATTTCGATCGTTCACTTTCTCTAATACCACTATCGTTCCTCTTCTTGCTGCTTCTAACACTTTGTCATCTGCTATTTTCACAAAATGATTATTGGTCAACGATACAAGCGAGGTAAACAAGTCTTTGCAATACGACATATGCATATTCGCACCAGAATCCGCGATCCATATGTCTCTATCACTGTTAGTACTTTGCGAAGAATACGCCGTGACTTCACTGATGTAAGTGGAATCTATTAATTTCGACTCTGTTGCGTCTTCAGTTCGCTTCTTTTGTCCTCTCTTCGGGCACTCTCACCCAATGACCCTTTCCTTTGCAGCAATTACGTGTTGTTCTTTTCTTGAGGTCTTCTATCCTCATCTTTGCTTCGCTTTTGCTGAATTTACTGTTCCTCTTTGCATCTTTCTCGTCCGCATACTGCTTCGATTCGAGCGCTTGCACTCGAACTACAAGAGATGACCCGTTCTCTCCTTCGGCTTCAGAGAGTCGTTTATCCTCGTGGATGAGCATGGCAATCAGATTTTCTTTCTTTCGCTCCGCTTTTGCAGTACATTCCCATGCCATTCTAAATGCAGAAAACTTGGAAGTTAGGCAACTCAACAGCTTAGATTCCACAGCGGCATCGGAGAGTTCTTCTTCTGCATCCGCTAATCTCTTACAGATGCTTCCAAATCGCTGAACTTGAAGAGCGATAGATTCTCCATCTATAAATCGGAACGCATAGTATTCTTGCCATGCACTTTGTTTAGTGTCTTCACTTGAGTCACTATACAAATCCTTGAGTTTTGTCCAAATCTGTTTTGGATCAGCGCAGTTAATCAAATTTGGATGTAGTCTCTTATCTGCAGATCCAAGGAGAATAACTGCAGCCTGTGCTTGAGATTTGTTCCATCTCTTCCAGTTGTTCCATCTCTCCTGTGCGGTTAGGCTCTGCTTCTGTGCCATTCACAAAGCCAGAAAGATCTTTTGCCTCCAACGGGAATGAAATACCGAATTTCCACATCGGGTAGTTCGTTTCGTCCAGGTTGATCAGATCAATTGAATCTTTATTGGCCATGATAAAGATGATGTGTCGCACATTATTCTTTAAACACACGTCACACCACTATGCACTTGAATGTGTCCGAATAAATACACTAGCGGCGCAGTGGAAGCGTGCTGGGGCCCATAACCTGTTGATTATCTATTGAACACACAAGATCTAATCTAGAGGCTTGCTCGTGAGAACTTAGAGACAACGAGTGTACTCTTAGGCTGTTCACCGACGACTAACTAAAAACGCGGAAGACCCGCAAACTATGGGACGAGAAATCTTTATTGGTCATAAATAACTAATCCGTGTAACGGACTTTCGAGTCAACGCACGTTTCGCGCTCACGTGCCCTGCAGATGAGCAGCACCCATTATCTGGTTACATCGTTGATGCGCGCGCGTAGCGATGAGAATGTTTTTGTAAATATTCTTATCGGTCTCGGTGTACAGGTTCTCGTCGGGTATTCTTTTGAATATCAATTCGTAGAGACCTGGTGTTCCCTTGTACCTAATTTTATTGATAACGATATCGTCGTTGCTTTAAACATCAAACGTGGTGTTTACAAGCATCAGTTTGTCATTGTGAAAATACACTCCGTACACGTCGTCCAAATTTTTCGGTGGTCCGCTAAAGAAATCGCTAAAGGTCCAAAATTGTTGAACAAATGTTCGTATTCGGCGCGGTGCGTTTCAGGACTTTTCAAAATGTTTCGCACCGATGATTCCAACGAGGCCGTAGGAGACGAATCGAAAGCTTTCTCCTGTTGCGACGAAAGTATCGTAGGTATCGGTTCGAGCGCCTTGTTGCCACCCGCCTCGTTATCGTCACTGTTGCCACCGTCGTTGCCATCGTCGTCGTCGCCGTCGTTATCGTCTTCGTCTTCGTCGCCGTCGTTATCGTCTTCGTCGTCGTACAACACATAGTCAATGTCATCGTTGGTAGGAACAGAGGAATATATTTTCTTTTTCTTCTTCAAATGCATACGATCGGCGTATTATCGTTCGCTTCCGTAGCTGTATTTTGAATCAGCTGTTTCAACGGCTCCACGAACGAACGCAAATCCGTCTCAATGTTCGACTCCGTATCCATTTTCCAAACCTTCGGGGCTAAACTCTTCTTACGTGTGACGTCACTGGTCTTGGCTATTTCGTTGGTGATCGCGGCTCGCCGATTTTCCTTAGACCGACACATATCGAGCGGTACGATGCGAATCCGACGACTCTTGCAGTCCAAATGAGCCCCCGATCACAGCACGACGAATTCGTTAAATCCGCACCAGTAACGACCACGATTCGCAGGACTGTCTTTGCCGATAACAAGGAATCCATACTTGTGTCCCCAACACCTCCAACAAAGTGCGTTGAACGTTTCGAACGACATATTTGTATTCGCATGATCCTGATGAACGTGTCACTGATTCGTGACATCTAGATTGAATAGAATCACTAGATTCGCATTGTCACGGATCAAATGTTTGAGTATTCTAGCGTACGATTGCGACAGATAGAAACAAACGACGTGCGATTGTCTGCCCATCGCGAAATATTCTCTCATGACATCCTGTTCGTCGCAAACAACGTCGTCAAAGATAAATATTGAATTCGGTCGAGCATCTGCTGGGGGAATCACGTCCGCGTTGTCCGAGTAGGCAAAATAACCTACATCCCCCACGGACGAGAGCAAGTTGCTCAAGTATTGATACTATGGTTGACGCAGCGATTTCGAATACACGTACACGTTTGCGAATCGCAGCCCATTCGGACTCTCCAACAGACTAATCATAACGTTCGTTTTACCGCATCCTGACGGGCCGCTTATCACGCACCGTATAGTACTCGGTAGCAACGATTCGTGTTTCCGAATTATCTCATCGTGGTCGTCGAACATGCGGCAGGTCGGAACCCAGATATTCAAGGACTGTCGTACGAAACGCATGCCCCCCTCGCTCTGTTTTCTAGTGATAAAATTCCCTCTCAAACGACAAAGTATTTATACGAGAGCTCGAGCATCGTAGATATCAGTTTCCACGTACTCCAATGATAGAGCGCATCTCCATGTAAGCTGACGTACGCACATTTTTTCTTTTTTTCGTAATCAACAGAAAAATAAAACAAACCTTGACGTAATAGCGACATATACTATTTACAGACTGTATACCGTAAAACAGCTCTGTATACCGTTACACACTCATAAATCAGCTCTCTATACCGTTACAGACTGGTAAAAACAGCTCTGTATGCTGTTTACAGACTGGTAAAAACAGCTCTGTATGCCGTTTACAGACTGGTAAAAACAGCTCCATATACCGTTACGGACTGGTAAAAAGAGCTCTGTATACCGTTACAGACTGGTAAAAACAGCTTCGTATGCCGTTTACAGACTGGTAAAAACAGCTCCATATACCGTTACAGACTGGTAAAAAAAGCTCTGTATACCGTTACAGACTGGTAAAAACAGCTCCGTATACCCTTACAGACTGGTAAAAAACAGCTCTGAATACCGTTACGGACTGATAAAAACAACTCTGATGAGGTTAGGTATGGGTCTGAAAAAGAAGAAGGAGGAGGAGGACCGACAAGCGGTCAAAGGAAAGAGAAAGAATGGTAGTAGAAACAGTGTCGATAGAATTCTACCGATCGCCAAACAAGGCGGTTTTCTACCGCTGTTGTTACCTGCTTTGGGAGCTTTGGGAGCGTTGACAGATGGCGCTGCTGGGGTGATCAAAACGATAAACGATGCGAAAGCTGCGAAGGAACAATTGGAAGAAGCGCGACGACACAATCGCGCTATGAAGGGCCGTGGAGTTTTCATGCGCGATGAATTGCCGAAACAAGTATGGGTAAACGAACGAGGAATAGTGAATCTGTATAACGGTCATGGTTCAGGAACCCAATGGGTCCCGTATATAAAGCATAGTTCGCAAGTCAGTTACTTCGATAGTTTTGGAGATCTTCGACCACCGATCCAATTGATTCGTTATTTCGGACCGAACGCGGCGATCTCGTACAATCACAAGATTTATCAAAGTTACGACGAAAGCGTGTGCGGACAATTGTGTGTGAAATTTCTGCGAGGAACTCTGATATAGTTCGTCGCAAGGATGTCATACACGTTCACGTTATTGGGAAGAAGTAGCGTGTTATCGTCCAAGTAATTACCGCCTATATATTATATTTCCACAATACTGATTACGAACTGGGCCTGCGCATTCTGTCACCGAACGCGTGGCATGTATCGGACACTTCCGTAAATATCATTAACACGAATAATATTCGAATAGAATGCAACGTAACCATCGGTTCGTACGATAACGGGAAACTGTTTCACATGATACACGAATTCGCGCCCAACGTGTCGCCGGAGTATAACGTATTGGAAACGCCAGCACGAGTGATTTACCTTCCAATCTGGACAATTGATTGATTTTCGAAACGAAGAAATCACGGTACGGATGCACGTTCGTCGAACCGTCTCATAACCTTGACATAACCGTTAAGAAGACAAGAAAACTAACCGCGCGAAAAGTGGAATAACTACGATCTTTGGGATTCATCGTTACCAAGTAATCGAACTTGCTTCACCACCATGCCCGACGACATTTTGAACATATCCGTGGCACCAATCTTCGATGATCGAATAACTAAGATCGACCTGCACACCTACAATCCGTGCGTCAACACAGCGTTTGAAAATAGCGATGAGATAAGAATACCCATTCAACATCAAGACTGGTACACTCTTCCGTGTAAAAGCTTCCTATACGTGGAGGGAAGACTCAGCCTACCAGGAGGATCTACCAACGACATGATGGCTCTAGACAACAATGCGGTAGGGTTTATGTTCGACGAGGTACGTTACGAGTGGAAATCGATCGGTCCAGAAATCCCGATACAACGACGACCTTGAAGAATTACGTCAGTCTGAACATTACGAAGAGCAACGCGCTGTCCAATGCATGCTGGATGTACAGAAACGACGATCAACGGAGGGAAACTTTCATCGCAACGCTTACGGATTTGCTAAATTTCAACTTTTGCGTGCCTATGAAGACATTGCTAGGCTTCTGCGAAGATTACAAACGCGTTGTAATAAATGCTCGGCACGAATTGATTTTGATTCGCGTGCGCAACGACGCTAACGCGCTACAAAGCTGGTCCGACAATGCGGAACCTGTCCTGGAATTGCCTAAATTTCAATGGAGAATGCCGCGCTTCGCTTTGGACGAAATACAAAAGTTGTCGATGCTGCGTATTCTTGAGAGCGAAAGATCGTTCAGCATGAGTTTCTGTTCGTGGGAACTGTATAAATATTCGATGCTGCAAACAACCACGAAGCACACGTGGGCGATAAAAACAGCTCCGCAAATGGAAAAACAGCGATACGTGATATTCGCGTTAGAAACCGAAAGGAAAAATGATTTAAAGAAAAACGCTACCCAATTCGATTCGTGCTTCTTATCCAATAGTCGACTATTCTTGAACTCGGAAATGTATCCTTACGACGATTTAAATATAGATTTCGAAAAAGATAAATACGCTTTGCTCTACGACATATACGCCAAACTTCAAGAGTCCTATTATGGAAACCGTTCGTCGTCATCGATAGCTCGCGACAAAACGAAGCGCTCAAAAATTCAACCATCGACGTGCGAATCGAATTCGAATGTCAAAAGGATGTCCTGCCTTCGATAGCCGCATACTGCCTGATGATACACGACTGCATCGTCGAGTACAACCCGTTGACGAACATTGTCAGAAAAATTATATAATTATGAAAATTTTATTGTAAAACTAACATGTATTGAAAAAATATATACAGGGTGTCCCACAATTATTTTAACAGCCGAAAATGAGGGGTAGCTGAAGTCATTTGAAGTAACTTTTTCCTTTGCGAAAATGCAATCTGGGGCTTTGTTTATGAGTTATTAACGAAAAACACTGGCCAATGAGAGGTGACGGTGCGAGGGAGAGGGTCCGCGAGAGAGTCCGCAGCACGAGGCTTTGACAGAAGGTCGGGACGGACTCGAGCCGCGTTCGAAGTATTGAACAAGTCACAAGACGAAAACTTTCCGGATTTTTTTTACTACATAACAGTGATATTTTTAAGAAAAACGCTGTTCTCCTTTACTTTAGAACGTCTGAAGAATATTTACTAATTTTTCGGACCCGAAATAATATGTAGTTTAACCGTGACAGCCGTTTTAATTTTCTGGTGTGCATGACACCACGTGTGTACCACATGAATTTTTATGCAAAGTGTACAGTGAAGATTAACGAATGATTTGCAAAGCTGATTTAATAATAAATAAGGGACGTAAAGGATTTGTTTATTAGAGAGATATGAAAAATATTATCAGTAAGAAACTCACCCATTTAGTTGAGGATGCATTTGCTGGCTGAAATTCACGATGTCGAAGGGCACTGACCTTGTACAACGTACAGCTGATCTTTCACTGCACTGTCACCAAACACTGATCACTTAATTAATCACTGATAATCCGAAACATTTGTGGATATTACGAAAGATGACTGAGACGCGTTTGCAGATAATCGTTTATACGACACGTTCGCGGATAATCGTTTATTCGACGTGTTCGTTCTGCAGTCGACGTTTCACTGCCAAAAAATCGTGGCCTCGACCGTGGGCCCTTGTCGTTCGTCTTTCGGCCGTCCGAGGAAATAACCCCCGATACCATTTTCTTCGAAGCGCAGGGTACCGCCAAATGAAATAAACAAGATATGCCGAGACGTAAACTGTGTTCGACCCGCTGTCGCCCTGCGCTCTTAGAACGTAATTAATGGCCGTGCAAAGAAAGTGGTATCGAGTGTCATTTCCTCGGACGGCCGAACGACGAACAACAAGGACCCACAGTCAGGGCCCGAATTTTTCGGCAGTGAAACGTCGACTTCCGAACGAACGCGTCGAATAAACGATTATCCGCGAACGAGTCTCAGTGATCTTTCTTAAATATCCACAAGTGATTCGGATTATCAGTGATTAAATAACTGATCAGTGTTTGGTGACAGTGCAGTGTAAGTGAACTTCGCAAATAACCATACCAGAGGTTCCGCCGACAGTATCCCTCGAATGTTGCGGTTATTGACCTCGGATCAGCTGTTCGTTGTACGAGGTCAGTTCGTACGAGTCAGCAAATGCATCCTCAACTAAATGGGTGAGTTTCTTATCGATAATATTTTTCATATTTTTCTAAAAAACAAATCCTTTACGTACCTTAACGCGATTATTTATTATTAAATCAGCTTTGCGAATCATTCGTTGAATTCTGTTCGTACACGGAATTATTCAAGTTAAAAAGATAATTAAAAGATAATTAAAAACACTAACTTTATTTTAATTAACCCTGATACAAAAAGTATAAAAATCACTTTTACTTATATTACTATTACTTTCTTCTTCTACAACACACGCAAATAAATACTATAATTTATAATCAGGTAATCAGGTTTCAATTATATTAAATTAAGAGAGAAATCAATAATATTTATAATTCGTACAAATAATAAAATTTTCCTTATTCAGAATCCTTTCAATGTAAATGAAACACTTATTGTTAAACTAAAATTTTAATGAAAACAGACTTATTCCATTTATAACGAAAGTGACGGGCAACAGCCCCCAAAAATTACTTAATACCATATCAGTCTTTAAAAATTTAAAAATTCTTAAAATTAACGAATAACAGTAGTTTAACCGTTGGTGCTGGCACTAAATTTACCATTATTTAATTTAAATTTTTTATTCAAACTTTCATTTAATAAAAATTAACGATATATTTGCGCTCCCTCCTCTCCCTCCTCTTCCTCCTCTTCCTCTTCTTTTTTCATTGCCCCTCTTCTGGGGGCCATAAACAGTTCTTTTAAAAAGTTTTTTCAGCTCTCTCTGCAACGTATAAGTATATATTATTATTATTATTTGTTATTATACATATATTACTATATTAAATTATATATAAAAGTATTTTTCATTTACTTACATTAGGAGCCACTAGGTTCGCCAGGTTAGGCCTAGCTGTCCCCCGAGCCAGCTGGCCTAATATATTTCGCCACTGCGACTGTAACATAACAGCAGAATTAGAAGTATATATATTATGAATATGCATTTCATCGTACATATATATTCCATATACCCACAGTTTTCCTGGCGTTGAATGCCAGAGCGATTTCTTACCTTCCGGACAAAAGGGAGATGGTTTCCGCCTCCCGAGCTAATTTGCCGAGAATGGTCTTCCACTGCGACTGTAACACGGAAGTAGAATTAGAAGTACATACATTATGAATATACATTTCATCGTACATATATATTGCATATACCTACAGTTTTCCCGGCGTTGAATGCCAGAGCGATTTCTTTCCTTCTGGCCAGAACATTGTCGGTCGTTCCCTCAACCGCATTGGCGCTGTCAATGGTAGCATCGCAAGCACACCTCACTGCCGATCCGCATGAACATCATCTGCAACATGCAAGGAAAAATTCGCACACGAAGTGTGCAACCCGACATTGCGTGGGTACGCTCGAGCGAATCTAATGACTCGCGAGCTAAGATCTTTTTAAATTTTCCTTCGCTGAAAGAATCAGCGAAGGCGCACACTAAGTGTGCGACCCGACATTGCGTGGGTACGCTCGAGCGAATCTAATGACTCGCGAGCTAAGATCTTTTTAAATTTTCCTTCGCTGAAATAATCAGCGAAGGCGCACACTAAGTGTGCGACCCGACATTGCGTGGGTACGCTCGAGCGAATCTAATGACTCGCGAGCTAAGATCTTTTTAAAATTTCCTTCGCTGAAAGAATCAGCGAAGGCGCACACTCAGTGTGCGACCCGACATTGCGTGGGTACGCTCGAGCGAATCTAATGACTCGCGAGCTAAGATCGTTTGAAATTTTCCTTCGCTGAAATAATCAGCGAAGGCGCACACTAAGTGTGCGACCCGACATTGCGTGGGTACGCTCGAGCGAATCTAATGACTCGCGAGCTAAGATCTTTTTAAAATTTGCTTCGCTGAAATAATCAGCGAAGGCGTACACTAAGTGTGCGACCCTACATTGCGTGGGTTCGCTTGAGGTTTTTTAATTAGTTTCGTGCTAATCACAATTGGTTTTTTGTACTCCGTTTCTGTGGCCTCTCGGATACTCATGTTCCTAATGTAGCGGCTGTCCAATATTTCGGGCAACATACAATGGACGTAGAATCGCGACAATTTCGATTTCATTTCATTCTGCCAAAATGTGTCGTCTTTGCTTACTTTTATGGTTTTCATACCCTTTGGTGTCCACAAACAAAACAGACAATATTGTCGACCTGTTATGTGCAGTTGTCCCTGCACTTGGTAAAAATAGTGATGGGTTCTGCGTAATGCAGTACCTGCATCATCTTCAAATATTCTTCGTACGGGTTGAATATTTTTTATCGCTTCTTCTGGCGAGAACTTTTCTGCCGTCTTCGGGCATTTTATTTCCACGATACCATCGTCGTCAATTATGCCGTCCGGAGTTGCCCCCAGAAATGGTATCTCTGCATCAATGAAGAGACCGCATTTGCGGATTTCCACATCTTCCTCCTTCGCAAGTTGTTCGCGGGCAATATTCTCACACTGCCGACCATATTCAATGGCAGGCAGATTCAATATGTTTGGATACAGCAGTGACTTTACCAAATTTCCACAGTTGGTTGTTTTCCTTCGCCGACACACTATGCCAAAGTTCGACGCTGTAAGTAATTTGGATCGGTATGTATGCCACTCGTGGCTTTTATTTTGTTCTACCGTATCCCTCTCTATTTTCTTACGATTCGTCTGCCAATCCTGCAGCATCTCCATGTGCCTTTCTTTTTCAAAGTTAAATAGATGTTGCTCCATATCCGGTTTCTCTGCGCTAACTCCATAATCCGGGTCCGTTGTTGAACAAAACGGGTTTCTCACCTTCTTCGGAGACTTACTCGCCTTTTCCTTTCCTTTTTCATTACTGCCTTTCCTTCCTTCTTCTAATTCTTCTATCAATTTCGGCGGCTTCGCACCCTTGCCCTCTATTACCTTTGATATTAGTTTTTGCGTGTTGTGCTGTACAACAGCAGCTGCACATCTCGCAGAATATGACCCTCTCTGGCCCCAATTTATCCTTTTCCCACCGGTATATTTTGCAATGATGGCATTGAGGTTCTCAACTGAATTGTTTGTAGTATTATATAATAAACTTTCAGCATGAGCCATCAATGGACGGAAGATCTCATGCATCCGGTTACATATGCCGATTTTCTTGAGATGCGGTACCAAGTTGTCTTCTCCCGTATTTGCTGGGCGGTCGCAGAAATATCCTAGTCTTCGACACTCCTTGTGCTCTCCGAAAACGAGGCTATGAATATTTAGTATATCCGTTTGCAAATTTTTTATTTTTTGGTGGGTCGGAAGATTTTCCTTCGATCTGTAAACTGCAGCCTTCACAACACCCGTGCGCAGTCTACGAATGTTATTTTCCACGGCTTTTCGATAAATGCCAGGTGGAGTCTTCTTTACAACATCTTTCATTTTGTTGCAAAAATTGCGCAATAAATGGTTCGTGCACTCAATCTTTTTAACACGAACCATCTCTGCCTTGTATGGATCACAATCCAAAATCCTTTTATACGCGCTGCTGTCGCCATCGGCAATCAAGATATTATATATCAGACCTCTTTTTTCAATGCTGGTCTGGAAACCCTCAGCAATTGCAGCACTCTCCATTCTCGTGGACGTCTGATTTCGTCCCCAGTTCTTGAAGCATCTATGTTCTCTGGGGCTTTCCTTCCTCTTCGAAGCGTTGTGGCAAATCAAACACACTTTATTTTTCACACTTGCAAATAACACTTTTTTTGTGTGGTATCCCGCTATTGCACCAATACCGGACAAGGAGTCATACCTTCCAGTATGGTACGATCTCTTCATCCAGCTGCCGTCAGCCACGACGGGGATGAAAGGGATACCGGAAACTGAAACGTCGCCTCTGCGGACGGCTAATTGTTTCTCCTCTTCTACCGCTGCTAGCATTTCTGCTTCAGCAAGACTTGACAATTCTTCAACAATGTCGTCATGACGTCTTCGATATTCCATCCTTGATATGTATGGAATGTTCATTGTTGCAAACATTTCTTTCATCTGTGAGTAACCACCTCCAGAAGTGATTGTAGCGAGGGTCGCAGTATAATGCAAGTCCATTGTTTTGTTGTCTGCCGTTTGACCGTGCACTTCCGCTTCATATTAGCACATCTTGCATTTCAGAGTTATCGTTGCTCTGAATCCCGAGCGCTTCATCCCGATCACTTGCAAATGTTGCGTAGTGCATTCGAACGTTGCCGAGTGGTACCCTATCAGTAGTACCTGCTCTACCACGAACCGGAAGTCCGTAATGGTTAATCCTTCCTCGATGCTTGACTGTGCACGTGATTGCTCTTGCGTTTCTGCCTCAATGATGAAATGGGGCATTTCTTGACTGACTTCCGCTGCTTCGATCTTCTCGGTGCGCATCTTCCTTGCGGCTGCAGCTTGTTGACTTCTATAAATGCAAAATATACAAACGTGTTTAATCAAAAATAAAGGTTTTTCAAATGAGTACTATACCGTTCGATCTAAATAAATTGATATTATTAATTAAATAATGTGAGCCAGTCACTGTGCCGTTCCAACCATTTCGAATCATAACCTGCAGTAAGCCGTTCAATCTTTCCATTTTCATTAAACACTTGCAAATGATAACGATGACAATACAAGTAGCAACGATTTGTTGCATAGCAATTGAATTATATTGAACTGTTAATTATGAATTAATTTGCTTTGTTGGAGTGAGAATATATATATTATTTTAATTGCGGCTAAAAAATTGGCTGCAAAATATTTTTCATACATACCATTTATGAATTCATCTAAAAATTTAAATAGTTTTCATGCGAGTGAAAAGTAGAGATTAATTTTTAATATTGCATGAAAGTTTGGATAAGAAATTTAAATTAAATAATGGTAAATTCAGTGGGCCAGCACCAACGGTTGAACTGCTGTTGTTCGTTAATTTTAAGAATTTGTAGGGGCTGCAGTTATCTCGATGGTAAATTTTAATAATTATCTAGGTTGAATAAATTTATGCGAACCGTACAAATTGCTCGTCACTTTCATTATAAATGGAATAAGTCGTAACGTTGTAAAAGTATGGGACAATGTTTTCATTAAAATTTTAGTTTAACAATAAGTGTTTCATTTACATTGAAAGGATTCTGAATGAGGAAAATTTTATTATTTGCACAAATTATAAATATTATTGATTTCTTAAATTAATATATTTGAAAAAAGGAATTACATGATTATAAGTTATAGTATTTATTTACGAATAAATTTAATGATTTTAAAATGTTTGTGCGTGTGTTGTAGAAGAAGAAAGTAATATTAGTATAAGTAAAAGTGATTTTTTCGTACTTTTTGTATCAGGCTTAATTACAATAAAATTAGTGTTTTTAATTATCTCGAAAGTAAAAGAGTTAATTTAATATTTCTGTTATGTATCATAATAATTATTGTTGAAATTTTAGCCTCGGACAAAAATTCATCTATAGTTTACTTAGGACTGAGATTCGAAAATATCGGTTTACATTTCGCCGGTTCCGTCAGCGGGCAACGACGGTGATGTAAACTGTATATAGTAGATACCGCGATACATCATCACCGGTACCATTAGATATACATCGTACCCTGACTCTTTGGGGGCTGCAGTAATCTGGTCTGCCCCGAGGCCCGCGATTCTCTAAAGGAAAAACAAACTGATCAGTGGAAAACCACGCGACAGTCCTCGGCCACTTACCCGGCAATATATATATATATATATATATATATATATATATTTTGTCTGCGATCCAGGAAACCAAACACTATTGTGGCCTCGAGTGCCTGGTCGTATGTATATCGTCAGTTGAAGGCGCGACACAATCGCCGCTCGCACTCAACATAATTTACGACAAACGCACAACTGTTTCTTTCTCTTAGTACGACATTGACAGTATGCATCGTTAGCCCGTCGACCGGATTTATGGCCATAAAAAACGAATTACGGTTTTCCCCAATTCATGCGACTGTCCACCGTGGGTCCTACCGGCAGACCAGACCACCCGCGGGCCACGTGAAAATACTGGAAATGCGGTCTAATTATCATAATACAAAATATTTAATTTTATTGATTAAAACTACTGAAAATTTAAATATTCTAATTTTAAAAGTCCAATTTTAAATTAGTATTACATTAAATTTATCCAGTCAAGTTAAATTATATTACAACAAAGTAATAAAATTGTTATGAAATACAAATAATTTAATTTTACTGATTAATAGTAATAAAAATTTAAATCTTCGCGTTTCACATTGTATACGTGACGCTGGGACCCCCAAACAGTCAGGGCACGATGTATATCTAATGGTACCGGTGATGATGTATCGCGGCATCTACTATATACAGTTTACATCACCGTCGTTGCCCGCTGACGGAACCGGCGAAAATGTAAACCGATATCGTAGTATCTTAGTACTAAATAAACTATAGATGAATTTTTGTCCGAGGCTAAAATTTCAACACTAACCAATTCAATTTGATGTAGGATAAATGAATAAATATATTTAAAAGTATGAAATAATAATGTCCGTAAAAAAGAAAAGAAAAAAAAAGATTCCAATAAAAAATGTAACAACTAACAATGCCAAAGTTAGGATTTTCTTCCAACATAAACTCATCAATTCATTATTAATAACTATTATGATACATAAACGAAATATTAAATTAACACTTTTACTTTCGAGATAATTAAAAACACTAACTTTATTTTAATTAACCCTGATACAAAAAGTACGAAAAAAATCACTTTTACTTATACTAATATTACTTTCTTCTTCTACAACACACGCACACACATTTTAAAATCATTAAATTTATTCGTAAATAAATACTATAACTTATAATCATGTAATTCCTTTTTTCAAATATATTAAATTAAGAAATCAATAATATTTATAATTTGTGCAAATAATAAAATTTTCCTCATTCAGAATCCTTTCAATGTAAATGAAACACTTATTGTTAAACTAAAATTTTAATGAAAACATTGTCCCATACTTTTACAACGTTACGACTTATTCCATTTATAATGAAAGTGACGGGCAATTTGTACGGTTCGCATAAATTTATTCAACCCAGATAATTATTAAAATTTACCATCGAGATAACTGCAGCCCCTAAAAATTCTTAAAATAACGAACAACAGCAGTTCAACCGTTGGTGCTGGCGCACTGAATTTACCATTATTTAATTTAAATTTCTTATTCAAACTTTCATGTAATATTAAAAATTAATCTCTACTTTTCACTCGTATGAAAACTATTTAAATTTTTAGATGAATTCATAAATTGTATGTATGAAAAATATTTTGTAGCCAATTTTTTAGCCGCAATTAAAATAATATATATATATATATATATATATATATATATATATATATATATATATATATATTCTCACTCCAACAAAGCAAATTAATTCATATAATTAACAGTTCAATATAATTCAATCAAATAAACCTAAATAAAATAAATTATATTATTACAATCATAGTACTAATTAACTATAACCCAATTATTTATTTCTAAGAAAATTACCCCGTAACTGTATATTCGAAATCAAATTCAATTATTCAATTAGATAATTTCATATCTCTCGAACCGAGAAGTCAAAATAAAAATTATATTCAACTCTATTATAAATTAATCCCACATATAAGTCTAAGTTCTAATATATAATATTATATTTTTTAAATAATAGATACGTACAATAAATTTTGATTGAGCTTAGATTTGTGCTACATCATTACTGAACTCCAATGGCGCATTAATATTATTTGACTTCGTGATAGTCAGAGGTAACCACAGCTTGCAACCGGGTTGAAATTTTGCGCAGCTGGGTTTTTGTTGACCGGTGGGCCAGTCTCCAAAGACCAACCCCGCCTCCTCGCGGCGGAGACTGGGCAACGCACATCTGTATGGGCGGCGAAATAGGGCAATGGCATCCCTCTGCGTTAGCGGCGAGCGTTTCTTTTGCTAGGACCTGCGCGCAGGGAAGTAACTTGTTAGAACTGGACATGGATCTCGTTATGTTCATGTGCGCGCTAACAGGTGACAAGAGAGGCAAGAGCAGGGGCCAATCAAAGATATGAACATGGTGGTGCATGACATGATTACAATTGACTTCCCTACTACAGGTCTGTGACGCTGGGTCGACGCGGTGCTTGCGTGTGGCGCTTGGCGCCCGCTACCGTGGTCGACGGTATTATTGCTACTACCACCCGCGGCCCTCGGGCTTGTCGGTGGTGTATTTCCTACCCGCGGCCTTCGGGCTTGTCTGGGTAGAATGCATCCGCAGCTCTTTGGTTTGTCGAGCGGTGCCAAAATTACTTCGATGACACGGGCTGGCTGTGTTGGGTTCAGCAGTCAGCTCTATAAATTTTAAAGGACCAAATACGTAAATAGCCGCCCGCTGGCCTAGCACGCTGCACTATTGCTGTCGTGTGGTGTCTTGGGGGCGGCAACACGGCAAGAAATGCCGTTGTAGCGGTTGGCGTGCGGTGCCGAGCACCCGCCTCCGCGGTCGCCTGGCAGAACGACCATCACTACTTTCATATTATTATCGCCGGCTTTATAGCCGGCGAAATACTTAAAACAAACATACAACTCCTTGCAGCCGACAGATGAGTCAAGACCGGGTCTTCTGTCTCCCCGGTCCAATGAACTTAACAGCGAGGGCGCGATGGATCCAAGTCCCGGTTCCTTCGCAGCTGTTCACCGCTGACTTACCATCGACCGGCATAAGTGAGCACCACTTCGCCCGGTCAGAGCAGGCTTCGGCCTCATAGATGCTCTAAACTAGACACTAACTGACCGGTGGGCCGTATTGCTATGCAACAAATCGTTGCTACTTGTATTGTCATCGTTATCATTTGCAAGTGTTCAATTAAAATGGAAAGATTGAACGGCTTACTCCAGGTTATGATTCGAAATGGTTGCAACGGCACAGTGACTGGCTCACATTGTTTAATTAATAATATCAATTTATTTAGATCGAACGGTATAGTACTCATTGAAAAACCTGTAAGGACAATTCTGACCATCTTGAGTCGGCTACGCTCTTTGCAGAAGATTGAAGAGAAAACGTTTGTTGCAAACAAATGCAGAATACGTATTGAAATAATATCTACAGTGGGCCCTCACCGTGGGAGGGAATGAATTGTCGGACGCGGAAATTGTAACCTTCCCATCTGCGTGCCGTACGCGACCGGGTCTCAAGGACCGGTCGTAAAAGCAACGAGTTCCAGATCCTCGGTCTTCTAATTTCTTTCTTTAGGGACACACGAAGGCAATCAGCTTTCTTTACGACAATAGTCCTAAAATTTCCTTTCGACCCCATCTGTTCGTCAAACAATAGGAACATACGTCCATACAACCGGGAAAGCATTTGTACGTGACGAAGATCCCAAGAAAAAGGAAGGGATATCTCGATGTCAGTGCTTTCGATGATACAGAAATTTACGTGAAATATAAATAACGTATAAATGACACTAATCAGCTACTTCGACCCGTCGATTTTGTTTTACAACTTCATTCTAATGATTGAATATGGACTACAGCATATGTCAATATCATAAAAATCCGAGAAATGAAAGTACAAAAGCGAGAAAGCGAAAAAATGTATTTCCAGCAGAAATGAGAACTTCTTACCATTTAAATTATATCGAAACATATTACCGAAATCATAGTAACGAAACAAAATACTCACTTACCTCTCCTTCATAATTTTTCTTTTGCTGTATCTTGGTCTGGTCAAGGTCAGGTGTTTCGATGCACCCCCCTTCATATATCTGAACAATTGGGAAGAAACCACATCCTCCCAATTCATTGAATTCACAACCTTTGGCATCGTTTCGCTCCACTTTTGAAATTGTTAAATTTATCTGTTTCTATTGTTTACAATGAAATGTAGTAGAATAATGCCGAATAGAGTAGAATATAAAAGTCGAATCAAAATGAATAGAATTAAATAGAATAAAATAGAATGAAATAGAATTAAATAGAATGAAATAGAAAAAATCTAAAATTATAAGAAATAGAAATCGCGCGCTTTGCACTCCTAGACCGTATCACTTGGAGAACATATTACGACTGAACGCGACGAAAAAACGCAGGTTATGCTTGCGATGCTACCATTGGACATTGCCATTGGCACACAACCAATGATATTATTTGAACAATTGGCAGACAACCAATGATATTATTTGAACAATTGACAGACAACCAATGATATTATTTGAACCCTTGGCAGACAACCAATGATATTATTTGAACAATTGGCAGACAACCAATGATATTATTTGAACCCTTGGCAGACAACCAATGATATTATTTGAACAATTGCCAGACAACCAATGATATTATTTCGAAGGGTCGTAGTTTCATTCAACGTTCAAGTCTTGAAGACGTAGGATTGCATGTAAGTACATACAATTTCTGTTACATAACCATGGTAACGAAGCCTCTCGCATTCCTAAGTAATTGTAGCGTAACAAATGAATCATTCCAAGAATGTAAAAAATCTTATATAATAAACAGATATATAAACTATGTATATATAATATTATTTAAGAATACTAAATGCAAATTAGAAATGTGCGTAAACGTTTGTAGAAATTTGTTCTAGTAATTGTAGCAATTTATTTTAACACACATTTCTAATTTGCATTTAGTATTCTTAAATAATACTATATATACATAGTTTATATATCTGTTTACTATATAAGATTTTTTACATTCTTGGAATGATTCATTTGCTTCGCTACAATTACTTAGGAATGCGAGAGGCTTCGTTACCACGGTTACGTAACAGAAATATTTGCGGCTGGTTGCTTGTTGCCACGAGATATCTCGTGAGCCGTCCGCAATGTGTTAATAATATTATTTTTTTTTTAGAACCATGGATAACATTACAAATAAAATGGAAAATATTATACTGAACAACACGGTCACAGCAGCGGAGGCAGCCTCCGTAGCTACATTTAACGCAGCAGCGGAGGCAGCCTCCGCAGCTACAACTAACGCCGCAGCGGAGGCAACCTCCGCAGCAACTACGTGTAACGCAGCAGCGGAGACGAGCTCCGCTACAACAGCAACCGCGGCAGCGGAGAACGCCGCAGAATCGCTCGACTCAATTCTGGTGCGGCAGCGAGAAATCGCTGCCGCGTACGAGTCTGGGAGAGCTGTAAGTATATGCAATATATGTGTAAAAAACAGAATGTATAATTATAATATATATACTTCTATTTCTGCTGTTATGTTACAGTCGCAGTGGCGAAATATATTAGGCCAGCTGGCTCGGGGGACAGCTAGGCCTAACCTGGCGAACCTAGTTGCTGCTAATGTAAGTAAATGAAAAATACTTTTATATATAATTTAATATAGTAATATATGTATAATAACAAATAATAATAATAATATATACTTATACGTTGCAGAGAGAGCTGAAAAATCTTTTAAAAAAAACTGTTTATGGCCCCCAGAAGAGGGGCAAAAAAGGGGAAAAAAGAAGAGGAAGAGGAGGACGAGGAGGAAGAGGAGGAAGAGGAGGAAGAGGAGGAAGGGGAGGAAGAGGAGGAAGAGGAGGGAGAGGAGGGAGCGCCAAATATATCGTTAATTTTTATTAAATGTAATGATTTTAAAATGTGTGTGCGTGTGTTGTAGAAGAATAAAGTAATATTAATATAAGTAAAAGTGATTTTTGTACTTTTTGTATCAGGGTTAATTAAAATAAAGTTAGTGTTTTTAATTATCTTTTAATTATCTTTTTAATTTGAATAATTCCGTGTACGAACAGAATACAACGAATGATTTGCAAAGCTGATTTAATAATAAAGAATCGCGTTAAGGGACGTAAAGAATTTGTTTATTAGAGAGATATGAAAAATATTATCAGTAAGAAACTCACCCATTTAGTTGAGGATGCATTTGCTGGCTGAAATTCACGATGTCGAAGGGCACTGACCTTGTACAACGTACAGCTGATCTTTCACTGCACTGTCAGCAAACCAGCAACTCGAGACGATTTCGGACAAATTATGCAAATATTTTAGAAGTGGTTTAAAAATATTTATTAACAAATAAATGTATAAAAATAATATTTCACTAGTTTACTTATTTATATGTTGAAAACAACAAACTTTGATAAATATTACACTCTGTAATTAGTTTTGGTGTGATATCTTGTAAAACAATATCCAAGATGCATCCTAGGTTTATCAGGACACGTATGACAGTAATATGACATTTCCCGCCTACCTCCAGGCGTGTTACGGTCAGAACAAACCTTGCAGTCCCTTTTAGGCCCTTTTAGCATTACGTGAAGCGTCCCGTTTAATCGGATTTCATCGGAATGCGACGTAGACGCTTGCTCTCGTTGCTGGCGATATGATCCTCTCAATTGGTCGACAATCGTTTTCAGAAATCGCAAATGGCTCAGTGGCTTTTCCCCCTTTTTTGTCGTCTCTAATTTATATAAAATGTATGAATTGATCAGGCAAATTTCCATGCCCCCAAAAAATAGTTTACGCCACCATTTAAGCGATTTTCGCAGGAAACAATAGGTTGATGCGTATTGGTCCGCCCGATCAACACACCACCTCGTGTAATTCTTTTGACCGTCGTCATTCCAGTGTCACCCCTCGTAGTCAAACAAGTGACAACCCTCTTATCTTTCCACCCTAAAACTAAGGTGTTGCCCCGTCGATACGCGACCGTGGATTTTGTCAAAAACTTCGGCTTTTTTATTTCTTTGGGCAATTCTTTTCTGTTTGCTAAGATTGTTCCAGTAATGTTACACTTCAGTTTGGCTAGTTCTTGAGCTAAGAAATAACTGGTGTAATAGCGGTCCGTGAACATATGGTGCCCCTGAGCACCTGGAATTTCATCCAACAACATTTGATACAAATGTAACGGAATTCTTGTTGACACTGGTAAATCGGGTCTGACCAAGAGCTCTGTTGTTAGCGATCCATAATATGGCAAAATACAGCAAATGTAGCCAGTCTTTGAGTCAGCTAGAGTATAAACTCGGATACCGCATTTTGTCGGTTTCTTCGGATTGTACGTGATGAACGAAATTCGACCCTTGAATTTTATAGTTGACTCGTCCACACATATTTGTTCGCCCGGTGTAAAATAATCCAAATACTTCCCGTTGATATAATCCAAGAAGCAACTTATGCGTTGTAGGCGCGTTCGCGGATTGGTGTTGCGCGTTGCAATAGTTTGAAGATGGAGCATCCAGAATATTTGACTGAATCGGTCACTTGTAAATGTCTCCGAATAGAACGGAATATAGCTGACGTTATTCCGCGACCAATATTCCTGTAAATTGGCTAACGGCATTGTCCCCATATTTATTATGACAGCAATAAATGCCCAGAATTCCTCGTTGGTGACATAACGCCAGCTTCGCCATACGGAATTCGCAGACAGTGTCTTCCCTTCCAATTTTGTTTTTGCGTAGACATTTGTTTCAGAAATAATTTTTTTCACGAGATCATGTGTGAAAAACTGTTTAAAAAAATCCTGTGGATCTTTTATTTTCGAAAGTATTCGTGATGCTGTGGGATTTTCGCCAGGTATAAATTGTATGTTTGACGGCACTTCGTCGTAGTCTTCGCAAAGTACCCATGCTGAACTGCTTGCACCTTCCGCAGCTTCATTTTCAATTTCTCTTTCAGCATCACTTTCAACTTCACTGTCGCTCTCTATAATTCTAATTTTTCGCCCTCTCACACCTCGTACTGTATCACTATCTTCACTGGATTCGTTCGTTTCACGGCGTAATCCGTCGGAAATCAGCTTAATTTCTTCATCCAAAGCGGCAAAATCGAATTCGTCCGAACTTGAGCTGATTTGTTCTTCCTCCATATTTTTAGGGCTCAAACACTTTTTAGCTACTATTTTTACTGGCAAGATTGTTTCAAGCGAATGCAACGCTGAGACTAACTAAACTGAGCTAAGATTTGGCTTCAATGCCAGCCAAGCCTAGTCCACGAAAGTATTTCCGAGAAAAATATCTTATCGCTCATCGTAAATAAGCAGATCGAGTTACAAACGACCATAGCGGCGTAGCAGCATCGCTCGAGTTGATACTTGCCGCAAAAGCGTCCCGCAATTTGAGACTTCAAATCAGCCGGGTGCCGCAGCTGCGCTGCCCGAGGTGACACTTCAAATCGGCCGGGCGCCGTATCGGCGTCGCTCGAGCGCAAAGGATTAATTTTAATTCATTCTTATGAATAAAACATAATTTTTATCATTCCTGTTATTTATTTTACTTCCGAATTGCTCCATCACCCTCACTTTTTTAAATAAACGAACTATATACATAAAAATCTTAACCTATACAATAATAAATGTCAAGAACCATAAATAGAAATAATACCAATCAATATTAAAATTCCTACATCACCAACCCGATTACTTAAAATTGTTAG
The DNA here is from genome assembly GCF_051020955.1 of Megalopta genalis. NCBI lineage: Eukaryota > Metazoa > Arthropoda > Insecta > Hymenoptera > Halictidae > Megalopta > Megalopta genalis. Next base: position 52,705 of record NW_027476823.1, read on the forward strand.
AGTCCCAGAATGTTACGGCCAAGCGGCCAGGATTTATGGCACGGGCCATGTGCTTGGGTACCCGGACGGTATGGGTCTGTCCCGGGCCGTTCCCGGGCACGTGCGGCACCGTCATAACGTCTCCTGGTCCTTGATTACGGTCCAGTCAATTACGGTTGGGTCTGGCATTGTTCGGGCACGTAGGCCCATCAACGCGGGATGTCTAGCAGGAGTTATTTTGCCACTCTCCCTCCTAACTCCCGGCCCACCGTTTTGGGGCATTCTCACTGGATTTGGGATTGCAGTGATTGGACCGTAATTCCTTGCCGCCCACCCTAGGTTAAGAGAAGTAGGGAGGACCGAGGTGATATTAGGCATGACTCCGGTCCTCTAGAAAACAGACAAAACAGACTAGCGGAACAGACAAGCGGGACAGACAAGACAAGACAGACTAGCGGAACAGACAAGACGAACAGACTAACGGGACAGACAAGAGGGACAGACAAGAGTAGAGACAAGACAACCCAGTCAGGAGAAGAACCTCGTCAGCACCGACGGTTCACTACACACGAGGCCACAAGGGACTCGCTACACACGAGGCCGCAAGGGACTCACCACACACGAGACCATAAGGGACTCACAAGACACAGAAAAACCATATTACTTGGACGGCACACCACGTGCAAACTTCTACAAAGCTCGACGCTCACAAGGAGCACCACGAGCACTAACACAGAATTTAATCCATTTTTATTTTGATAATAAATTAATAAACAAGATGAAATAAACACCAATCCACCCTAACTTCGTGACAACTGTTCGTATCAACCAAGATGGACGTGCCAATATTCCAGTGAGCAGTTCGGGAGTTGGACATCTCGATTCAGAAAAGTCTAAGCTGATGGGCTTCGGTTGTAGAAATGACCATTTCATTATTATTGTTGAGATATTTACAATATTCGACGAGCGTTCTTACTGGAACTGCCGCGCCGCTCACGACTGCCCCGCACGCCACCTTCCCCTGGACAAGAAACCTAGCGCGCGGCAGAATATCTTCGTGACAACTGTTCGTATCAACCAAGATGGACGTGCCAATATTCCAGTGAGCAGTTTGGGAGTTGGATATTTCGATTCAGAAAAGTCTAAGCTGTTGGGCTTCGGTTGTAGAAATGACCATGTCTTTATTATTGTTGAGATATTTACAATATTCGACGAGCGTTCTAGCTGCAACTGCCGCGCCGCTCACGACTGCCCCGCACGTCACCTTCCCCTGGTCTAGTAATGGTCAAAATATTTGGAATGGAAGTATAAAATTATGTAATTTGTGTCGATCGGTATTATCGACTGTAAGTAACTATACCGGCAAGCTCGCTGTGGTGCAGCTTGTTGGTTGGAAGAGAACTGTGACGCTAGTAGTGAGAAATGTCGGAAGCTGGAGTTGGTGTTTCGGATACAATTCCTATCAACTACTCCTGTGTCTTAATTAACTAAAAAATCAACTGAAAATACACTCCATTGCCTTTGTACGTGCCTTATCTACTGGGCTTCGGTTGTGAATTTTCGATTCGAGCTCTATATCTCTCGATATTTACGAAAAACTGTTAGCGGCGGCCATCTTATGACGTCATGCTCGTGAGATTGACACCACTCTGGCCGAATATTGCAAATATCTCCGCAATAACTGCAAAACGGATATTTCTACATCCGAAGCCCAGTCGTTTAGTCTTTCCGGAATCTAAATTTTCCACTCGTGAACTGCATACTTCGATATTAAAGCGTCAGTTTTGGTCGATAGAAACCTCTAAAACTAATATACGTATATAGTTTTCTTCTATGTGTGGGTCGTCATAGTGTGCGGCGACCCGGGCCCTTAAGAACACTACCGCGGCTCCCCTCGCCTGGCCGGCCACCAAGATGGAAAAGGGGCTGAGCGGCCGCATCCCGGAGGGGGGAGATGAGTCCTCCCTCCTCAAATCATGATGTTAATTTGGAGGTGCGGGGGGCCGCGCCCCGCACCGCCACGTCTCGGCGACAGCACAAAGAGGTGCCCAGGGCCCCTGCAACACCCCCCTCTTATGAGGCGAAGTGCCATTTCGCAACAACATAGTGTTGCGCCGGCTTGCCCTCGCGTACGGCGCCCAAATCGGGGCGCCGTATAAGGCCATGGACCGCGCCACGCCTAGGTATAGGCGGCGCACCATATCACACGGTCCCCCGAGATTGGGCAACAGGCGGCCTAACGAGGCCGCCGCCCTCTGAACTCGGGGGAAGAGGCGGCCGAAATGCGCCCCGAACCTCCAGTGGCTGTAGAGGATCAATCCGAGATACTTGATCTCGGACTTCACCTCGACGAAAGCTACTCCAACCCGGATCCACGATCTGGCCGGTGGCCGCGAACTGAGGCCGTCCGTGAAACCAGACGGCTTCGGCTTTCTCCTGCGCTATCCCCCTTGTCGAATGGTCCTCTCGAAGGTGTCCCCGACGGTGACCACCAACGTATCATCTGCGTAGCAGACAAGGGTGACACCGTCGGGCAGGGAGGCCTTCTCCAGGACCGCGTTATATCCCAGATCCCACAGCAGTAGTCCTAACACGGACCCCTATGGGACCCCGCGGTCCACTTCCCTCCGAATCATCCCGTACCGGCCCGGGTATTCTACCCATCTGTCCCGCAGGTAGGCCCCGATCACCCGCCTCGGATAGGGAGGCACCTGGTCCTCAACCAGGGCCTCCCTAATGGCGGACCAGGGCAGTGTGTTGGACGCATTGACGATTTCAAAAGACACTGCCAAGCACACCTCGCCCCGTGCCACGGCATTGTCCGACAGGGACTTTAGACGGTCGATTGCGTCGACCGTCGACCGCCCCTCCCGGAAGCCGAACTGGCAGTCCGCCAGATCGGGGCCATACAGCTGGATAGCCAGCTCCGCGTCGGAACGTCGTCGTCGACGGGTGCGGGCTTACTGGCGTCGCGCGCGGACGCACTCTTTGCGTAAATCCGCTATCGCGCGCGACCACAAGTACACCGCCTTCCTCGGGAAAAGCTTCGCCCGGGGCATGGCGACGTCGCAAACCGACGTCATTGTACCCCGGAATCAATGGGCTTCCCCTGTCCCGTCGACTGGCTCGGCCGGTGTAGCTGGCCAGGCCACGACATTGACTGCCGCCATCAGAGCGTCCTGGTCGAGGCGCTTCAGCGCCCATCGCGGTGGAGGCGATCCCTCATCAGCGGGACGACGTCGGGGTGTCGATGGGGTTGCAGAGAGTCCGTGAACAATGTATCTATGGTCAGACAGTGTCTCGACCTCCTTTGCCACCCTCCACCCCGTAATACGGCGCGCGGCCGGGGGGGATGGACCGAGCCCGTGTTTAAAAGACGGAGCTCGAGTCCCGCCGCCCAATCAAGCACTTCGCGGCCCCGCGGGTCTATCCTGGGGGAACCCCAAGCTGAAGACTTGGCGTTGATGTCCCCCAGGACCAGCACCGGACGAGGTTGGCACCGGGGGACGCATCTCCCCACCCCGTCCAGATACTGTTCGAATTCCTCGAGGGACCATTTCGGAGGTGCGTATATCGCCACAATCGCGGTGCCGCCCCAGTCAACGGCCAGTTATCCCCGGCCGCGCTCGATAATCGAGCACGCCGGGGACCCCGGCCGGCCTGCCCATATTATAGCGGTGGAGCCGCTCGAGTCCCCTATCCAATGTGGATGGTCGGGGACTCTGTACGGCTCCGCCGCTACGGCCAACCCGGCACCCCGCACGGCCAGGAATTGCACAAAAAGGTCTTGTGCCCTGGCCGAGCGGTTCAGGCTGGACTGAATAATAGGGCCACTAGGCCCTATTACTCATTTGTCTCGATATCCATCGCGGCCGCGGGAGCGGTGGCGTCTGTGGTTTTATTAGCCTCACCCGCCCCCACGGGCGCGACGGTGGCATCCTTAGGTGCCGAATTCTTTTTGTTTGCCACGTTGGCCGCCGCGTTGACCACCGTGGCCTTCCTCCCCCTGCTACGCCTGCTGCGTCTCGCGGTGGCGGGGTACGCCCGGCCATGGAGGCGGTGGCCGGCCGACTTGCCTACACCCGCACAAAGCGGGAAATTTTGCTTTGCAGTGCAGCCAGCCACTTTGTGGTCCTGACTGCCGCACCCAAAACAGCAGTCGCGCCGGGGACCTCCAATATTACGACACCGCCCTCCTGAGCTTCAATGAGGCGATGTCAATTTCTGCCAGGTCCACTGTGGACCTGGCAGTGGTCACCGCCTCAGCATACGTCATCGCCCCGCCAGCCGGCACTGTTATTGTGATGGCAGCCGTGCGGGGCAGATGCGGCGGCAGGGGAGCCCTATTGGGGGCCGCCGGTGCCACCCGCTTGGCCGCCCTCCCGGACGGTGCAGCTTTGGCAGCTGCCGCAGGTTTAACGGCGGCAACCGCCGTTTTGGCCTTCCGGCCAACTACTTGAGACCACACCTCAGTTTGAGATGTGGTGGAGGGTGGCGCAACGGCAGGGGCGGCCCGCGGTTGAGTGAGCTGTGCCTGGGCCGCCTTAGCGGCCACAGCCTTCCCGTACTGCTGCCCTTTCCCCCCTTTTCCTGTCCATCGACAGAGGGGAGGTCTGCACCGCGGAACCAGCTCTCTCCTGAACGATGTCAATTTGGCATTGATCAGGGAGCCGATCTGCGCAAGCAAATCTGCTGACACAGCCGCGGGTGGGGGCGAGGACTTTCCCCTCCCAAGGCGATTACTAGCATACCTACTAACGTGAAGGACTGTCCACACATTACTAAAACTTAAACGAATTGCGCAATTTGATTTCATTTTTATGTTTTTTTTTTTAATTTCAAAGTGATAATTAAGTATCACTTTGTTCGGCAGTGTACATATATGGCCCGAAATGTTGGACACATTTGTAATCGAATCGATACCAAATCGATACGTATCGATACCAGTCCGAATAGTATCAAAGATGTTGGTAAAGTATCGACACCTGTTTAATACCTTACGGAAGTATCGATACCTGTTTGACATTTTACTTAGGTAACGGTACTCGTTTGAGACAATCTGTGATAAATTTTATCCCCCTTATATATCTTTCGAAATATTGAATAACCATTTGAGAATTCACTGAAATATTTATATATCTCAGATATTAAAAATTATTAAAATAATAATAGCAATAATATTATACTAAAGTCTTCATTTTCATCTTTAAACTATACAACTAATTCAGATTACAATTTTTATTGAATTAGAATCTGTTATTGATGATCGGAAGTTTACAATAAAGAATATGTCCTACTATAATAAAATTCTGTTTTATATTCACCATGAAACCATATTTCTGTATGGTAATTACCTACATCTATAAGGTAGTAGTATTCAATAACACATGACTTATTTAATAATTTTTATTTGTTTACTAAAAACGAAGATATATAAAGTAGATATTAATACAACTACTAAAAAATAATATTTTATTAACTCTATTTTCTTTTAGCCAATTTCTCTTTTTATAAATCAATTCTTCAGTTTTAGAGAACACGTGTTCTGCCGTCACTGAAGTAGGCAGTATTCAAAAATATTTTTTGGCAAACGCAAATATTTTGCTGTATTTTTTTACAATATCTTTCCAATAGATGAATGGATCTAGCTTTCTGAAATGTTTCTCTTAAATAATTTTCTAACTGTACCTGAATACACTTTTATCTCGTCTCGTAGTAGTATCTTTTGTTTCGTCTCGTCCATTTGTTTACAGTTGACACGGTGAGTGAGACGAGCTGCGATTGAGTGAAACAATGTATTCAAAATCATGTGAGTAATTTATGTAACTCGAACGTCAACGCTCGAAACTCGCTGTCGCCGTAATTTGAACCGCTTCAATTTTACACTTGCTCTGAATAATTTGATTCTTGGACGGAATTATCAAATATAATATCACCGATAAGGGTTTCAGACAATTAATGAAGTACGTACCTTGACCCTAAAAACTTTATAGAAACTCCTGTATGAAAAATGTGGAAAACAAAAGAAGGATGTGAAGAAGGAATTACTAACAGCTAAGGATGTATGTATAACTATGGACGAACAGAAACACTGATGCCTTTTTCACAATTCCGAATTTTGAAATGAAATCGTGTCCGATTGAAATATTCAAATTAACAGAAAATCGAATGGCTATGACAATATCTAATTATTTACATGGAACATTTGTAAAATAGAGACTAGAATGCGAAATCGTTCCAATCATCACTGACAATACTACAAAAATGAAAAATGAAAATGATTATACTAGTTTAATATTATTGCTGTTATTATTTTAATAACTTTTAATCTCAAATAGGTATTGTTGGTATATACAATGATACTCGCACACATACACACACACATGTCTACAGGGGCAATAAATAAAGGTACATCCCCGAGGTTCATAAATGCAGGTACAAGCCCGACCTTCTGAAGGAATAGTATAAAAGGACTGCACGTTCCAGTGCGAGAAGCTACTTCCCATAGAACTGCAGTGTCGTTCGTCAGCCTAGAAGACGATCTATCAGACAGTATCTTCGCGACTTCACATACAGTCACTTTTCTTCACACAAAGTACATTTTAAATCCGCTAGATGCTTTATTAAACACTGTATCATATTTGTATTGCATTATTAGTAAATAAACAATTAGCAAATTCCAACAGGTTATGGGCCCAGTCTCTAGTGTGAATAAAGTGTAATAAGGATAATACAAAAAAGTGTGAAACAACCAATTTTTTTTCGTGAAGAAAAGGTGAAGTGATAAAGTTTATTCTACAATGGCAGACGGTACAGGATTTCGATTTGCCATCTAGAAGTTCAACGGAGAAAATTACGCAGTATGGAGTTATAAGGTGGAACTCCTGCTGATTAAAGAAAAATTGTGGGAAGTTGTTCAATTCATGGAAGAAATGCCTACGCCGGTGGATGCAGCATGGTCTCAAAAGGATGATCAGGCACGTGCAACGATCGGACTTCTCGCAGAAGACGATCAGCTGTTGCACATAAGGAACGCCAAGACAGCACGAGAGACATGGGACGCACTTAAAGGATACCACCAAAATGCAACATTGACAAGCAAGGTATTGTTACTCAAACGAATATGTAGAGCTGTGCTAAAAGAAGACGGTGATATGGAGGCGCATATCACTTGAATGTCAAATAATATAAACCAGTTGACAGCACTTGGGCTAGATTTGCCAGATTAGCTCATCGCGGCAATATTACTAGGAAGTCTTCCGGAGTCATACGATACACTTTGTCACAGCATTAGAGAGTAGGCCTGAAAAGGACTTAACATCTCAATTCGTGAAGAGTAAGCTGATCAACGAGTACAAAAGTCGCCGTGGAGCTAAAGACGTAAAAGAGAGTTAGCGGTGTAACGATACAGCCATGAAGACAATACATAAAGGAAATGAAAGTGCGACGCAGAACAAGAAGAGTTGCTTTTTCTGTAAGAAACCTGGGCATTTCAACTCTGAATGCATAAAATACAAGGCTTGGCAGAAGAAACAAGAGAAAGCAAATATAGTGTCACATGAAAATTCAGAGAATCATTCTCAAGATTACTGCATTTTAGTGAAAGATGAAAAAATATCTGGTGAAACGTGTTTCCGTGTGAAAGCTGCAGAAAATAAAGAAAATATATGGTTTGTCCACTCGGGTGCTACGAGTCATATGGTAAAAACCATGGATTTTTTCATTCATATAGATCCGAAGAAAAAGGGCAATGTACGGCTCGCCACGATGAAAATATCGCTGAAGTGAAAGGCATCGGTTCAGGTGTCATAAAGTGTGCAGTTAGTAACGGAAAAATCTTTGAAATAAATGTGCGCGATGTCCTGTACGTACCGGGCCTACGGTCTAATTTATTGTCGGTGAAAAAGTTGACAAAAAAGGCTATAAACTTGTATTTGAAGAAAATGAGTGCCAGATAACTAAAAATGGGGAATTACAGGCAATAGCAAGGCTTTCCCCGTAATTATACCAGGTACAAACAGCTGAAAGGGCCTGCGCAGCAAATGAAGCCATAAAAACGAAGCATGGGGACAATTGCCAACATCTGTGGCACAGGCGCTTCGGGCACCGAGAGCTAAGTGCAATTAAGGATTTGGCGACAAAAGGATTAGCCACAGGTATCCAGGTAAGAGACTGTGGATAAAGGGAATATTGTGAATGCTGTATAAATAGAAAAATGGCACGTCAACCTTTTCCCAAAGAATCCAGCAATAAATCACGTGCAGTATTAGATTTAATACATACAGATGTTTGTGGACCTATGCAGACAGTAACGCCAGGTCAGAAAAGGTATTTATTGACTCTGATAGATGATTATTCCAAGTATACGACAGTTTATTTTATGAGTCAAAAGAATGAAGCCGCGTCCTTCATGAAACAGTTTATTGAGACGGTAAAGACGCAGTTTGAAAGGAAGCCAAAAATAATACGATCTGATCGAGGAAGGGAATACATCAATGAGAACTTAACGATGTATTTAAACAATTAAGGCATCAAGATGCAGTATACGGCTCCTTATTCACCACAGCAAAATGGAGTAGCAGAAAGAAAAAACGGATCATTGATTGAAATGGCACGGTGCATGCTACTCGATGCAAATCTCGAAAAAAATATTGGGGTGAAGCTGTAAATACAGCTAACTACTTACAAAACAGATTGCCGACAAATGCAAAAGAAAAAACCCCATATGAGTTATGGTACTCAAAGAAGCCCGATGTAAGCAACTTACACATTTTTGGTTGCGATGCATATGTTCTTGTGCATAAAGAACAAAGAAAAAAGTTGGATGATAAGGCCGAGAAATATACATTCGTTGGTTACTCGGAAGAATCTAAAGCATATAGGCTTTTAGATTTAAAGACAAATCGAGTGAAAACCAGTCGAGATGTAACTTTTCACGATAAAATAACCGAAAAAGAATCTCCAACTCATACAGCTTTTGATGAAGTAATTCTTTCAGAAAATACAGATTTTCATAAAGAGATACAACAAGTACAACATCACCAAGAAGAATCAGAAGCATCAGATACGCAATCAAGTATAGAATCTATCGATGAGACCGATACTACATACAGTGGACAGATTGATTATGAAACTCAACTTGATCAATGCAGACGTTCCGAGAGATCAAATAGGGGTGTACCGCCAGACAGATACATGGCTACATTAAACATGTTGAAAGCTGAAGATAATGAACCAAGGAGCATAATGGAGGCTCTAGCTGGATCCAAAAAAACTATTGGAAGAAGGCTATGGACGAAGAGATCGACTCATTAAAGGAAAATGGCACATGGGAGATCGTGCCAAAACCAAAGGACAGGGTCATTATTACTTGTAAATGGGTTTTTAAAATAAAGCGAAACGCTGATGGAAATGTCGAGCGATATAAAGCAAGGCTCGTTGCACGAGGATTTTCACAGAAATATGGCACCGATTATGACGAAGTTTTTGCTCCAGTGGTAAGACAAACTACTTTCAGGACCCTTTTAACAATAGGAGGTAGAAAAAACATGACCATGAAACACTTCGATGCCAAAACAGCATTCCTCAATGGAGAACTGAAAGAAACAATTTACATGAAGCAACCCGAAGGTTATATTATTTCAGGAAAAGAGGACCACGTATGTAAATTGAGGAAGGGCATTTACGGACTAAAGCAGGGAGCGAAGGTGTGGAATGACCAATTAGATGATTGGCTCAAGAAATTTGGATTTGTACAATGCAATACGGATTCATGCTTGTACACGAAAAGAAATAAAACAGAAATTATCTACTTGATTATTTATGTTGATGATTTCTTAACTGCAGCTAAGGATACCAGTAAAATAAATGAAGTTGCTGAATTTTTAAAAAAGAAGTTTCATCTCACGGATCTTGGAATTTTAAAGCATTATCTAGGCATCGAAATTAGAAAGAATAATCAAGGATTTTATTGCATAAAGCAAACTAAATATATAGAAACATTAATTGACAATTTATTAATTAATTAACAAACATCGAACATTCCTCTAGATCCAGGATATGTAAAATCAAGAGATGATACGACACCAATGCCTAACAGTGAGAGATATCAGCAATTAATTGGTGCATTATTATATTTAGCCGTCAACACGAGGCCAGATATAGCAGCAAGCGTGACGATATTGAGTCAGCATAACAAGCAACCCACAGCTCATGATTGGCTAGAGGCAAAAAGAGTTCTTAGATATCTTAAAGGAACAAAAGACTATGAACTGAGGCTATGCCAAGCAGATGGACAGAAGGGGCTCATCGGTTTTGCTGATGCAGACTGGGCTGAAAATCGCACCGATAGAAAATCAAATAGTGGTTATTTGTTTCAGTATTTCGAATCATCTATAAGTTGGGGCTGTCGGAAGCAGACATGCGTTGCTTTATCTTCAACAAAAGCTGAATACATCGCTCTAGCTGAGGCAACACAAGAAGGCATATGGATAGATCGATTGCTGAAAGACTTTTTAGGGGACATTAAAAAAAAAGATTATATATGAGGACAATCAGAGCTGCCTTAAGCTCACATTTAATAAGAAATTCAGCCACAGGACAAAACATATCGACACGAAGTTTCACTTCATAAAGGAGTTGATGAATCAAGAAATTGTCGACTACAGATATTGTCCCACAGACCAGATGCCAGCGGACATGTTAACCAAGGCCTTAAATAGAATAAAGTTAAAGAATATGTCTGAAAAATGTGGTTTAATCAATCAATAAATTACGGCTGGTGTGACAATCGTTGAGGAAGGGTGTCGGTATATACAAGGACACTCACACACATACATACACACGCACACACACACACATGTCTACAGGGGCAATAAATAAAGGTACAACCCCGAGGTTCATAAATGCAGGTATAAGCCCGACCTTCTGAAGGAATAGTATAAAAGGACCGCACGTTCCAATGCGAGAAGCTACTTCCCATAGAACTACAGAGGCGTTCGTCAGCCTAGAAGACGATCTATCAGACAGTATCTCCGCGACTTCACATACAGTCACTCTTCTTCACACAAAGTACATTTTATATCCGCTAGATGCTTTATTAAACACTGTATCATATTTGTATTGCATTATTAATAAATAAAATATTAGCAAATTCCAACAGGTATCAATACTTTTGTAAGGTATCAAATGGGTATCGATACTTTTGTCAGATTTCCTATTGAGTACTTTGCCACCGAATTGATTAAATATCGTCAATGGTATTGGCATCGATCCGATCACTAGGCACAGTACGCAGCGAATAGGCACTCCTTCATTTCTGTTCCTTGTAGTAATCTAGTGGCTGTCCTATAATTAGTTTGCCTTTTTTGGCTCGCCATAACTAGAGACCCCTTCTATTGCGAACTGAGACACAGTGGATAATTTCTTAGATGGATTCCGTTCAAATTTCTTTTTCTTTTTTTAGTGAAACGGTCAGCGGTTTGAAAATTTGCGAAAAATTTTCTATAAAACAGCGATAGTAATCCGCGAGTCATACAAATTTGCGGATACTTTTTATGTTTTTGGGTTGCGAAAAACTTTTACAGGGCATACTTTATCTTGTCTTCTTCTATTACATGTCCCGAATATGCTACTTCGCATTGTTGGAAATCACGTTTTCAAGTTTGTAACTTTTGCTTTCCAGTGACGTTCTGTTAATTTCTTCAATTTTTCTAAATGTTCTGGGGGACGGGGCGCGAGTAACTAAATACATTGTATGAGTAGCACTTTTCCTCGAAAACCGGATTGTTCCGTCCTTCAACGGAATTTTCGGGCTGCATCCGCCTAACTTTCTCCGGGAAGAACTACCTTTCCCTTTCATCCTTAAAAAACATTTATTGACGGGGAATCTTCGGCTCAACGATACAAATTAACTGTCTTTCAACGAACGACGTGCAATCGACAAAAGGTCACGTTCGTTAGGTTTTCAATTTGTAGAGCCATAGCCTTCTTTGTTGCAATTTCTATGTTTATGATTTTCCGAACCATTTTCTTTCTGGCAATAAAGCCATTTCTGCAGTTTTGAATAATGCACACCTTCATCGGCAGCATTTTTTATAATAGGGTCGCTAGCACGCACCGCTTCGGTCGCCCGTCCAGGGTTTCTTGCTACCTGCGGCACTGCGTGCTACGTCACTTTACATTCCCTCCCATCGCATCACTGGTCAACCAATTTCGAGTCTTCTGGCCACAAAACAGTATAAAAACTCGAAACCGATTCTTCTTAGGGTAGTAGTCACTCGCCAATTCATCGTCATTTAATCCCCAGTCATCGATCAGTTGTCAGTTGCTCAGTTCACACTTATTCAGCCACAATCTTATTCATTCTTGTTGAGTGGCATATTCTAAATCAACCAAACAGTTATCCTTTTTAATTAAATGGACAACGATATCGATCCACTCCGTCGCGCAGCGTAATCGGCTTTACGACCCGAGAGATAGTTTATATCGCGGAGTGACGATATCGGGTGCGAATACGACGCATCCAAATCACGGATAGCAATGAGTCCATTAACCTTTGAAATGTAGCTATGGCGTTCCTTTGTCCGATGGGCATTCTATTAAATTAATAATGATCACACGGTGTGGAAAATGCTGTCATTGCATTATCGCACAGTGGTGGTCTGAAGTGAGGTAACTTTTGGCAGGCCGCCTGTTGCCCAATCTCGGGGGGCCGGGCGATATGGTGCGCCGCCTATACCTGGGCGTGGTGCGGTCCATGACCTTGTACGGCGCCTCGATTTGGGCGCCGTCCGTGAGGGCAAACCGGCGCAACACACTGTTGTTGCGCCGGCTTCAGAGGCAGATGGCCCTTCGCCTCATAAGAGGCTACCGCACCACGTCTACCGTGGCGGCGCTTGCTCTGGCGGGAGAAATTCCCTTCGAGCTGCAGGCGGCGATGCGCGCCCATATTTATAGGCGCATATGCATCGCTGGCCGGGCTCGGGGGGACCCGCTGGAGCAGGAGGCGGTCCAGTGCTTCGAGCTCCAGGCCCGGGGACTTGCGCTCGCCAGATGGCATGCGGAGCTTTGTTCCCATGCCGGCGAGCGCGTCCCTGGGGCTCTCCTGCCGCACTTCACCTCGTGGCGGGAGAGGCGGTTTGGCAGGCTCTCCTACCGTGAGACGCAGGTATTCATCGGGCATGGCTGCTTCGGTGTCTACCTGTGTCGCATCGGTCGGGAAGCGACGACGGTGTGCCACCACTGTGGCGCGGAGGAGGACTCGGCGCAGCATACACGTGAGGTATGCCCCGCCTTTTCATTGCTGCGCCGAGTCCTAAGAAGGGAAGTTGGTCGCGACCTCGCTCTCTCCAGCTTAGTTGGGGCCATGCAGGAGAGCCCGAGAATATGGGCGGCAGCCATCGCCTTCTGCGAACAGGTAATGTTGCAGAAGGAGGCTGCCGAGCGGGGTCGCCGTGAGCGGGGGGTGCGGCGGGTGCGCCCACGCCTAGAGCCCCCCCCCCCCCCCCCGAGCAGCTGAGAATAGGCGGGCGGCGGGTGTTCCAGATTATGCTGGTTTAATTGCCCGCCGCCCGCCAACCGAAGATGTCCTCCCTATACCGGGAGTGGGGCGACGAACATCGTCGCCTCCGACGGCCGCCGTGCCCAGGGCGTTTGTTCTACATCTTGACGTTTAATAGTACTCATCTTGTAGTTATTTAATTGCGGTTTAAGCAGGCTTTAATTATCATGCAAGGAATACAAAAATGATTTCAATTTAGACTTCAAGAAGGATTTAAAAAAAGAACGATAGAACTGCAGAAACTACTCGAAATTCGCAGCCACATTGTAAATATCGATACTCTCATTCCGCGGCGGTGATTACCACTCCGCCGCGCTGGTATCTTCAATACGGATGGTTTCTGATACAAGATCGCCTCAAATATTTTCGAAGACTTAAGCCTTCCATAAGTTTCATCAAAATCGGTTTGTGTAACTTGAATGATATTCTACAGATTTCGATGAAATTTTCAGTATGCTAATCTGTTATTGACAAAATAAGATAAAATTAAAAAATTGAATATTATAATTATTTTCTGTAGTTTTAACCAGCTGTAATTCCTACTAAAATTCTTTTTGGTACTTAGGTCAATTTTTTAAAAAATAATTTCTTCTTAAATGGATTTTATCGAACAATTCTATAAAAAACATATACTATTTCTCTCGTCCTTTCCTAATTCGATGTGATCTCGATGTTGAGAGCCATCTTTGTCCTGCTCGCCTCCAGTGTGCACATTCGTATCTATTGCCTCGAGTCGTCTGTTAGTCATTCCTCTGACGGCTTGATTCTTCTCCTCGGAGACCCTAAACGAAAAAGTCACTTGAGGGTGTCATAAAATAGTATTCTCTGGAATTGCTGTCGAGGACGAGAGGTCTGTCCCAAAACTATGCTGCAGCACGCAGTTTCTTTTTACCATTGTTATCTTAAACGAGAATTTCGAAGCATTGCACAGCATATGGTGTATCTCGACGTATTTTGTTCCTTTTTGATGAAACCATTTTTAAATAAATCCTAGACCCTTTCTGATATATTACAGAATGTTGTCTACTTCTTCTTTGTTGAAAATTGTGGTCCAAAGTAATGAGGAAGTAAAATAATTGATGTTTCTTTTTCACAGGAATAGAGAAAAGACTATTCCTCAATAACATAATCTATTGCAATCAATGTTCCAAATTTTTCAAATTTTCTGTTAGGGTTTGCTCGTATATTTGCTATTCTCTCTACTTGGAATAAATAATATTAACGACACTAAGGGAATCGTGAAAATAATATAAAATTTCGAGTTAATGCAGTAGCTGCAATGTAATTTAAGTTATAATTTTTTCTATAATTTAAATATTTAATCTTTTTAATTTACTTCTAATCAACGAATTTTATTATGTATGACGATGCATTATTGTTTTATACCATATTAATCGATCTCGTAGTAATATGACTGGAACTTTTGGATCGATTAAATATATGTACTACTCGATTAAGAACATCTACCATTTTACATTTTCGACTATTTCATCATGAATACGGTACGATATTTTTACAGGATAATTTATGCTGATATTCATTTGCATCTTCCGAATAGTATGCTGTATAATTTGCTGTATAAAAAAAGATATAAATATTGCAGATTATTGTAATTGCGAAACAAATGACAACCCAACAAAGTTGTACATTATTCAGACAATAAATTATAAAAACGTTTCGAACAAAAGATACTTTATCTTTATTGGACATTGGAGGGTCCGAATAAAATAAGTATCTTTATTCGACGAGTACGAAATAAATCATTTTATTCGTCGAGAATTTGCCCGACTAATAAAAATACTATTTAATTATCAACACGTACTTTATATTGTTCGAAAACAAAAACAAATCAATATTCATAAAATCGTTTTTCAAATAAAGATTGGAAGGTGTGGATGATTGGTCTCAAGACTCCGATTATGCGTTCTAAGTATCCTGGTTTTCGTTTCGAGGTAATATAGTGTGGGAGTCGAGAGCCATTCGTGATTTACTGTTTATTCGTGATCGCTCGAGAATCAACGTTAACGAAACTAACTAACTTTTTACACCCGGGCCGCGACTCAGTTCGACTGTTCGAACAAATGACGGACAAAAGATCGTTGGCGACATCGGGTCGGCCGCCGTTCGCATCCCCGCGGCTCTCGCTCGCCAAGCGCGGTGCGATGCCCGTCGCCGTGGCCGCCACATACCGTATCCGACAAAAAGATGGCATACTTTAAAACTAATGTTATTTTTATTTACGTAACATTACAAACAAAATCCTGTTTCCATATAAATTTGCAACATACCACTATAAACATACACAAATGAAATAAAATTGCATTTCGCAAGTGTAAACAATTTTATTTGAAAAAGAGAATTTGTATAGAAATACAATGGGACAAAATATTGGCACACATCACTAAAAATTATGCATGTTAATAAATCAAGGAATTATATCAGATGCCTAATGTTTTGTGACTCCATCTTTCCATTTATTAATAGTCATTATTATCTACGTAGTTTCTTTATTAGTTTTTGCTCTTCTTGCTCCTTCTCATCTTAAATACATTTTTGTCATTCGAAAATGTTTCGAAATTGTCTGCCATTTGCATGGTTATGATTTTCGCAAAATTTTTAGCGATATGACCTTGCTGATCAATCCTCGAGAAAAAAATTCGCGGCATCATCCTGTTGAAAAATACAGGGTATTCCTGAATCTATATACAAGCGGGCACCGGGTTATTCTTCATAAAAAAGAAATGAAAATGATATGGAATAACTTCTTTTTTTTAGGATTTTGTTTTCGAGAAAACCAGGTTTGAATTCTTGCTTCATACATACGTTTTTACAGCTATAAGCGATGTACATCGCTTAGCAAATTTTCAATCTCGATTTTTTCGAATACTAAATCCCAAACAAAAAATATTCTTCTACACTTTCTTCATGTTTTTTTATTTGGAATTACATGGCGCCGCAACATAATTCTTAGTTAAATATGCTATCACTTTTCCCACTATATTTCCATAAAAATTCTTTTTTTCTAAGTAAAACTGTTTAAAGTGGCGTAACGTAATTTAGTTCATTTGTGAATGTTCATAACAGTAATTTACAAATCTGTATAGTATTAGAATCTTGGTTATTACCTTAAATAAATCTAAATTACGTTAATTTTAAAGTGTGCTATCTATTCGTCCGGCACTCTAGCCCGTTGAGTTTCTTCTTCTTTGAGCTTCTTCACATGTCGCGAAGTAAAGATATTTTTCTACCAGAAAGTATCAGTGCATATTTCATTTTACATCCACTTCCAATACATACATTTTTTATGCAAAGCACATTTATTCGTGGCGTCGAATAAAATTTTCATCTTTTATCTGTATCTGTATTTGAAGACTACGAATAGATTTGCGGATGACTTTTGCTAGAATTTAGAAGATTCAAACTTTTTTACATACTTGAATATACCTTCATAAAGTAGGGATTGAAAACAATTATGTCATCGGTTTCAATTCGTGAAAGAATTATGGAGAACCGAAAAATTCTCATCAAACAGTTTCCATTGTTTAAAACCGATATTATATGGATTCCATGACTGTTAATCGCCAGTTCAGTGTGATAGTCAGATAGGTTAAGTGTGTTAATTACTGTGCCCATTAAAGTGGCGTCCGAAGTTTTCGACAAATTATATGGTTTTCTTTATCTATGGTGCACTTCGTAAAAAACATTTAAAATATATGTTGATGTCTTTTACATAAATACAAATACAAAATATTTAACAAAATATAAATAGTAGTTTTCGATCGAGTTACTGTGCCTTGTAAGAATGAAAAGTTAACTACTGCGTGCTTGTTATTGAGCCTTTTCTAGTTATCATCTGTATCTAAATTTCTGCATACTCTAAAATATTGAACATCAAAATAATCTTTATAATATTTTTAATATGTGTTTTGTATAAAATTTAATTTCTGTATATTTAATTCTCAATAGTATTTGATATGTATTCCTTATCTATTTTGATGTTTTTTATTTTATTTTCTATTTTACCACATTCATGCTTTTATTAGATCTTTCATACTTGCACGCTTATGTGTATGTATAGTTGGTATTCGTACATCTACTGTACGAATAGTATTTGTATATATGTATATATGTACTATATACATATATACATAAATGTATAGTTGATAAATATACATATATATATATATATATACCAATATCATATTTACGAGACAAGGGGGATTAATTGTTTAATTAATTTTTTCTCAAGCGTCTATTAATTACAAATTTTTCGTCAATACAAAGCACTTACTTTTACTTTTTCGTTTGATTTATGAGAAGTCATACTGAAAATATAGTTTCTGGATGAATCAAACAGATACGAGTAACTTAATTAAATCGTTACTTATCTCACATTCTTCGCAGGAAGACTATGCTAGACTTTTTAAGTAAGAAGCAAAAACAGTCGCGTAGACTAGAGTCGGGTAAGAGGGGCATCGTTCCTGACATCTACTTGTCGGTAAACATGTTACTATGTCAGATAAACAGAGTCCAAATAAACGGAGGTCTACTGTAATAGCAAAATTGTATCAAAGTAATTTAGTTATTGTCTAGTATATTAGTCTTTCTATCATATAGAAAAAATTCAAATCATTTGATCCAGTTTCAAAGAAGTTGTAGTAGTTTCTCTCATCCTCGCATAATTTTAGTCAGTCATCACTGACGCCGTGATATTGCAATGGCCTTGTATTTTATCAATTTTCTCGCTACGCGAATACTAAGGTTCGACGGAGTCTGCGAATACGTGTGTTGCGGCACGCGCCGCGCCTCCTTTGACTCGAATTCCCGAAAGGCAATTCATAATACAATGACATAACTTTTTTTTAATTTCAACATTTTAATACTTATTTTTTAAATATATTCCTGATACTTATATGATTAAAATGACACCAAACATGATATAGTTTGGACAAATATTTCTGTTTACAATAAAATCAAAGACGACATAATTTCGATTACATTTATTTATCAAATACTTAATGTGTAATTCATTTTATTTTATTATCGTTGTAGTTATCTAAGTAAAATACATTGTTATTTTTAAAAACTGTACTTGAAAAGCTGCATTGATATCATGCATAATTAGAAGAGTACAAAATTGTATTCTACGTTAAATTGTTTTGTTGCATATCGTCCTTGGAATTGTGAAGTGTCGTGGCGAAAGGTGATGGTTTTCCTCTATTCTTTAATAACACATAATGTAACAGAAAATTAATTTGTAAATAATTCATATTCAAATTGGCTGCGAATTTTTACCATTGTATGATTACGTACGTACTTACTTATCTGATGCTCTCTTGCCGAAGAGATATGATTTTAATGCCTGCACGAGATATTTTATGTAAGATAGTGTAGCTGCTGTTTCAAATGTTAGTCTCTCGATTAGAATACGTAATTTCTGTTCACAATTTCCTCACTGTGAAAAATCATTTCATACGGATCTTCTTGAAGTTCTTTCGTTTCTTCATTTACGTTTCTTCTTTCTTCCTCCTGAGAGCCTAATAAAAATTGTGTGACATGTAGAACGAGGCTTGAACTTTATCACCGTATGTACTAACTTATTAAAGAAAAATAAATATAATAAACAATTCATTTTACAAGTATTGGAAGATTATCGGCGACGTCATCCAAATGCCAGCAAATCAATCTGGATAAAAGCCGTATATTGACCAGTATGTAACATTTTATAAGATATTTCAATTAATTTTATTATAGCGTATAATTTTAAATTAAGTCTCGATTATATTATATACACGTAAGATTATATTTTCATTAAAAAATATTTAGTACTGCCTCTAAAACAGTGGAGCACATTTATATTAAAATTAACGTAAATAATAGAAATTTCAAATTTTTGATCCCGATGCGACACCGGTTACCATTGTCCAGTCGCTTTGAAATTTTGCGCACATTATTTCTTCACCCTCAAAAATCATTTTTTACACATGTAACTAAGGAACACCCTTGTGGTTACTTTTTCTTGTACCTCTGTCCTGTTTGGCGGGGGAAATGGTCATCGTCTTACCATATTTTTCAAATGCTAATTTTGGGGATTTTACGAGGTCACGCTGACCGTGCGGCCGCTCAGTCCCGTGGCGGTACGTGGTCGGCGATGTTTTTATCAGCGAAATCCGCCGTGTACGTGAAAGTAGTAAAAGAGCAAAATCATTTCCGGACATGCGAACACTAACCCCTTCCCGTGCCATTTAGCTCGACGAAACTCGACTACCCAAGCGGTAGCCGTCAAAGCGCGCTAAACAGACCAGACCAGACTGATGCTCGAGGACAGTCGCAATACGAGCCGAAATGTAAATACTAGTAGTAGTATTGATGTAAATACTAGAAGTAAACGCTAATCCTTTTACTTTTATAGATATCATAATTTTATTATTGTTGCGTACGGCACAAAATAATTGCCGGAGGTCGTAAGGAGACAAAATGATGTAGTCCGACGACGTGTCGCTCGCTGAGGTATGTCGGCCTCCACAGTCCACGTAAACTTGTATAAAATGTGTTGCGCACGGCGCAAAAGAATTGTTAATAATTACGATTGTTGGAGCACGGTTCCGTTCACCGTAGAAAAGTGAAGCAGGGATTCGGATGGTCGCAAGGGCGCAGAATTAAACACGTGACGTTAACGACCGAAATCTTGACAATCCAAATTGTATTGCGTTGCACTGTATTGTATCGAATTGTAACGTTTATCGAAATGTGCGGCAGTATATATAGACACCTGGCCGATGTTCAAGGGGAAGCATCGTCAGGTGTCGATGACCGGGTCATTGCCTTCTAAGGCAAAAACGCCGCGTATACATACGGCCGAAGCGAGCGTTTGACGGTCGGGCCAACGCACGTTGATCGTGTTATTGTCTCGCCGCCTCGCCGTTTATACGAGAAAAAAGGAGCCAAACCAGCGTGGCACACGCGCGGCGATTAAGAGCGGTAACTCGGCGACGAGTTCGCGCCACGTCTGGTTGAGCTCGTCCGGGAGCGGAGCATCCCAATCCGCACCCCCCAACCATAGCTCCTGCAGCAATATTTTTACTTTGATTACTGCCGATGCCGCCCAGCCTAGCGGATCGTACAAGCGCGCGATCACCGATATCACCGCTCTCTTCGTGACCGACGGAGCGGAGTCTGGGACGACGGTGAACCCGAAGGAGTCGGAGTCCGGACTCCAATCCACCCGCAACACGGGATGGTGCTGATGAGCAGCCCCCGTGAGGTCCACCGCCGCCGACTTCTGGCTATTCGCCAACACCAGAAGGGTGTTGGCTGCCCATTTTCCTGGCTTGAAGCCCCCACGCCCTAGGAGGTGTGTGAGCTCGTCACGGCAGGCTTCTCGATGTCGGCCTTGAGGGCGAATCGCGGGACTCGCCAGCGCAACAGTAACGAGAAGATGTCTCACTGCAACTTCGGCCCGGTCAGTAAGTAATCGTTCAGCGACAGTCCGTTAGAAGTGGTGCTAGAGGCCTTGAAAACAACGCGGAAGCACGGTGTTCCGTCCACGTTCCGCTTGACCACTGGGTGGTGCAGAGGGAACACCGCGCCATCCTGCGGTCCCTGAGGGGCCTCTTCCATATGCTCGAGGGCCTCATATTCGGCCAGAAAGTCCCGGTACGCGGTCTCCAACTGACTGTCGCCCCTGAGTCGCCGCTCGACTCCACGGAGCATGACTAGGGCACGGCCCTTTGACGAGCCGAGAGCGAGGGGTGGTTCGGTACGCAGGGGTAAACGAACCACGCATCGTCCGTCCGCCCGCCGTGAGACTGTTTTGACGAAATGTTCCTCGCACCTCGACACGTCAGGGGAGAGAACAGATTTGGGACTCGCCTCCTCGAGCTCCCAGAACAATCGCAATTGCTGCTCCAACTGCTCCTCCGCGCGACAGTGCAGGGACGCCACGGAGGGATCGGGATCGTTCGCGGGTGTCGATGCGGCGCCCGAGACGACCCAACCGAATACCGTTTCCTGCGCGATGGGCTGGCCGGTCGTTCCGCTGCGCAGGCCGGGAACGATCACATCACCGTAACGATCGGCCCCGATTAAGAGATCTACTGGGAGATCTAAAGTCGGATCAGGGTCCGCTAAAACGAGGTCCTGCAGATGCGGGTAAATGCGAATATCGACGGTCGTCTTGGACGCGTACCCAGTTAGTCTCCGGAGGACGAACGCGGAAAGCGGCACAGGGGCGTTCCCGCGCCCGGTCAACCGTAAGACCAGGTCGACCCGCGAAGTCACACGATCCACCGGCGCGTCCCCCGCACCCGCCACGGTGATAGCCGCGGGCCGTTTAGGAATGCGGAGGGCCTGGACGAGGGATTCGGAGACGAAGGTCGCCTCCGATCCCTGGTCCAACAAGACCCTCACCGGCCTTACCCCCCCCCCCCACCCGGCGCGTGTCTCTACCCATACTAGAGCGGTCGCGAGCAGTACGGCCCTGCTCCCGCTCCAGCGTGCGACGCAGTTTTGGACCGCAGACGATGCGGAGATGTTCGTCGCTGCTTCCCGCCTGGGTTCTACCGTGGTTGACTGTGGCCCGCCACCAACCCCGGAATTCTGGTGAATCAGGGTGTGGTGCGAGCCGTTACAATCGGAGCAGCGCGACGTGGAGGGACACCATGTCGCGGGGTGTCCCGAACGGAGGCAGTTGAAACAGCAACCGCGCGCCCTAACGAAATCCCTGCGCAGGTTGAGCGCCATACCCCTGAACGCAGGGCACCGGAACAGCGGGTGGTTGTCGCCGTACTTTCGGCAACGGCTCGCCGTCGTCGTCGCCATCGCGTGGGAGCGTACCGGTGGTGGAGGTCGGCCCGGCCTACGCTCCGCGGAGGTAGCCGAGGGCTCCGGAGCCATTCTGAGCTCCGCGAAGGACCCGGCCCGATGCTCCAGGAACTCGTCGAGACTGGCGTACGTGGGTGGATCAACGGCGGCGCGGGTTTCGTGGATCCACTCCTCTCTCGACTTTGGATCGAGTTTTTCCACCGTTAGGTGGACCAGCAGGTCGTCCCAGTGGTCCACCGGCCGCCTCAAATTTCGCAGCTGGGCCTACGCCTCCTTAGTGCGACGACGCAGCAAGGCGAGAACGCTGCCGTCGCGATCGCGGGTGAGCGGCGCAAGGGCCAGGATGCTCGACAGGAGCGCACTGACGACCAGCCGCTTCCGGTCATACCTCTTGACCAAGGCCGCCCACGCGATGCCAAGGTTCGCCGCTGTCACGGAGTAGTGAGGTACTGTAGTCGCTGGACGTCGTGAAGAGTCAAGTTCTTCACGACCAGCGACTCAAACTGATCCGAGAAGCTCGGCCACTCCGTGTAGCAGCCGGCGAACCTTGGCAATGGGAGTTGCGGTAGCTGCGCCACGGGCGCGCTACAGGACTCTGATTCCCTAATCTGGCTTGCGTCAGCCAGCGGAGCAGAGCGCAGCAGAACAGAGCAGAGCAGAGCAGTTCCCGCAACGTTATAATACTCGCCCAGAATTTGCTCCTGTAGTGAAACAAAGAGAGCTTCATTTAGATTCGTCCACACCGACAAGCATCTTGTGGCACTCGGTAAAAACTCGACGAACATCTCGCTGTTCCTCTCGCAGAACAATATAAATACTAATCAAATAAACTAAATACGCGATGTCGGACAAATATCGGATAAATTGCTTCGCTTTCGTCATCCGCCTTCCCTCTTTTAACATCCACGTTCTTCCTTTTCCATCGGTAAAATTGATGGGAAAACGTTGTTGTTTTCTTAACCCTTTGCGCTCGAAGCCGTTTCAACTGTAAACCTAAAATAATTGTTCCGTCTTACAGTGTTCCGATTTTACATGACATGGTGCAAATGTAGACTTTCTTGATATAAGAATTATTTCGATGATACAAAAATTCTAGCGGTGCGTCGGAGTGCACCCCTCGAGGGTTAACTCGCAAAGGGTTAATACATACTTCCAATAACAGTTTTATCTCCGAATCTATGTTCATCTTTGAATGTTGTTTCACTCGTTTACAAAAAGGTTTGTAAAGTTTATACGATTTTTCTCGACGAGTCTTTGCCCGAACTGCGTCTCGAACGTGCTCGATAATTTTTCGCTCGTGTGCACACGATTCTCATGGTCGATACCAGAAGGGTTGAATTCGCTGGCGCGACGAGCGTTGCCAGTACACTCGCCTGATACTCCGTTGGGAGCCTAACGCATAAAGGATCCAGGACACTCTGGTGGCCGTGGTATCGAGACCGGCGAATATGAACGTGTTCACCTCGTTCCGAATGTTCTCGTCGGTGAGGGCGTCGCCGTTCTGCGACAGATCTAACATAAAGTCCAGCAAAGTCTGGCACTTGGTAACCCTTCCTCCCCGCGATGATTTGCGAACAAGATCATTGTACGTGACACACGTGGCCCTCGATGCCATTCTCCCTTTATGCACCTCGTTCGGGTTAGACGGTGAAATGAGAATATTTACTTTGTCGACGAAGCCTTGAACGACGCCCCATCTCGTTAATTTGAAGATCGGATCGAAAGACATCCAGACGTTTAGGAATCTTCTTTGGGAGATCGAGGCCAATCTGAGAAGACGACGGAATATTTATGTCGAAGTGTAACTTGCATATTTTTCGACTGAATGTATTTTATTCAAGTTTTTTAAATTAGCTTCCCCTTGGCTAGGCTCGCGGAGAGTTACGATCGAATTGCTCGAGGAATTTTAATGAATAAAGGTTACATCGCAATTCAATCGCGTTGTAATTCTGTCACATCGTGATTCAATTACATTGTAATTCGATCGCATTGCAATTCAATTACATTGTCATTCGATCACATTGTAATCTGTGATTCGGATCTCTATTCAATTCGATTCAATTACAATGCAATTCGTAATTCCAATCGCAGCACAATTGCAAAATACTGGACAATTAAATTGCATGAATCGCAAATGATGATGCAACCGAATTGAAATTCCCGAATTCAAAAATAATAAATTAATAAGTAAGACTTCGAAAACATTGAGACATTAAAGTCGCGTTCGGTCCAGTATCGAAGAAGTTAATTGCGTTTTGAAAGATGTTCGAATCCTTTTCGCCAGCGGTTGAGAAAAATGTATTAAGAAATAATATACAGTTTTAATAATAATAATATTAGGTGAAATTATAATATATTCTTTGGAAGACGAGAAAATTTACTTACGTATCGACAACCTGTACGTATTCGTCTTTTAAATCCGTTTGCGCGTTGATGTGGCATCCTATGGAGCTATCTGTAAAAATAGTGTACGCGACCGTTAATTGCAATTACGCAATAATATATCTGTTAATAAATATGTAATTTTACATATAGCGCAGTCGCACGGGAACGTACGTAATTTTATATTTCTTATCTTCTCAATCATTTAATCCTTCGCGTTCGACCGGTGACTTGCCACTCAAAATTATATTAATATATTAATTGTTATTATAATAATCATAGTAATTATAATAACAATATTATAATACTATGATCATATAATAATATAATACGTTCCAACATAATTTTAACGTTATAATAATCGCAATAATGATATAATATTATCTGAATAATGGTCCGAAAAAATGATTGCACAACGAAATATTTGATTTCGCGCGGAACGACACAACAACAGGGTGACGTAACGGGGGTTAGTTTTTTATTGCGCGAATTGCGCGGCGTTTCGGTTTCGACTTGTTTCAAAGGAGAATAGTAACAGTTGTATTTTTTGTGCCGACTCACGGTCGTCTCTATACTCTAATAAATCGGGGCGCGGCTGTAATACGTCACGAGGATGTCGAAAACAATACGTCAAACTCTAAGTTAATTACGCATCTATAAACCGCACTTAAATTATACAAAATGAAAATCCTACAAATCGGAGAAATTATTGAAACATTCATTCTATATTATATTCACAGTTAAAATGTCTTCCGATATGAAACCGGTTGACATATTACTTGAAAAATGATTGCACAACGCAATGTTCGACTTCGCGTGGAACGACGCAGCAACAGGGTAGTGAGGATACAACGGGGTCTGTTTTCTCATTCGACGGGTACGCAAGCAAATTGCGCAGTGTTTCTGGTTTCGACCTGCTTCAAGGGAGAATAGTAACAGTTGTATTTTTTGTGCCGACTAGCGGTCGCCTGTATACCCTAATAAATCGGGGCGCGGCTGTAAATACTGTCGAACGGGTGGGGCGACGCGACCGCTAGTCCGACATTCGCGAAGTCATTTGCTCAGCAGCCTCGGTTCGCGAAGGGTGGGTCCGCGGACCGCGATCGCGTGCTCCGTCATTCCTCGAATCATTTGCTCGGCGATTTCGAATCGAAAGGGGTTGGTCCGCGATATTCTCGGTCACCTTATCCTCCGGCATTCTCGGCGTTCGCTAAATTCTATTCTCCGGTTATTTCGTGATATTTATTATATATTATTTTGGAATATCATCCGCTGAAATATTTAATTGGCACATCGGCTCGCCGGGATAATCGGCGCTTGAACGCGCTTCATCTCGCCCGAGGTCACGCTTAATTTCGCTTAAAATTGCGTTCGATCATCCGGCTTGAGATCGCGCCTGATCTCTCCGTTGAGATCGCGCTTGAGATCGTGCTTGATCGTACTTGATCGCGCTTGATCGCGCTCGCTGCCGCGATTTTCACGTCGCAGATTCATCGTTCTATTTATGTATTCGACCGTGGGCCTCGGTTACACCGTATTCGGGTGGGTTTTCGGCTGACCATTGCATCATTTTCCTCGAAATCCAAGGACGACAAAATCAATCGCGACAACAAAGATTGCTACGTGGTACGTCGCAGCTCTTTGCTTATTCATTTTAATCGGTTTTCGCATTGCGATCGAATTTAACCGAATTTTGTATTGCTGTTGCAGATCTGAAGAAGATGGCTGCTGCAAATGACTGCTGCAAATAGCTACTGCAAATAACTGCTGAGATCGAGAGGCAACGTGTCGGGCTTCGTCGAGGAGGCAGGTTTGTTAGCATAATTTTCAATTATTTCAATTATTCAATTAAAATTGAATAATTATTTCGTGAACGCTGACGGACGGTATTTTAATATGTCTCTGCTTTTCTTTTTGTTCCAGGACTCTAACGTAGCGCTCTCCTCCCAACAAGTAGTGAGTTAATGTTCAGAATTTTCCTTTTTTTATTACGTAGATAACGTAGACAATTTTGACGAGTACAATGACCAAAGGATTGCCCTGCAATCCTTTGAGTGGTAATCAGTCTCCTAGGTAGATAGGGTCTTTTCGCACGTCGCGATTTCCTTGGATTGTTACATATTGTAAATATTAGAGCTATTTATCCTTACTTCAGAATGTCTGAAGAATATTTACTAATTTTTCGAATTCGAAATAATAAGTAATTTAACTGTGACGGCCGTTTTAATTTTCTAGTGTGCATGACACCTCATGAGTAAGATACGAAATTTTTAAGCAACGTGTACAGTGAAGTTTAACAAGGTACGTAAATGATATTTTAATTTAAATAATACCGTTTCCGAACACAGTTCAACGAATGATTCGCAAAGCTAATTTAATAATAAATATTCGCGTTAAAAGGCGTATGTAATTTGTATATGAAGAATATAATTAATAAAAAACTCACCCATTTAGTTGTAAATCCACTTCATGCACGGAAATGGGTGCAGGAGGATAGTGCATTGACCTCGTACAATTCTTGATGAACTGCGCAGCTGATCTGTAGCCGACGGTGACGAAGAGAAGAATGTCTCCGGGCAGGCAATTTCAACGTTTACTTTCACTACATGGTCACTAAACACTGATCACTTATCAATAATATTTATGGACGTACTTTCCGGGGTTAATATGTATGGCCCTGAAAAGAGCCGATTGTTTTATGCGACGCGATCGAAAAAAATTCGTGTCTCCTCTTTTCTATTATCGATTTGAATCCCTTCCTGTATTTCGTATATCAGTGGAGCTTCCGAATATGGCAAATTGCGTGCTGTCTATAGACCATTTTATGCAGAAAGTATTTCGGGCAATAATAACATTGGTAAGTTACCGGTTCCTTGAACTGCGGTTCCGCTAGGGTTCTGTGCCCTGTTCTTGGCGCCAAGCGTAAATATTGCAGAGATTCTTGTGCGGTCGAATTCGAAGATGGACTCGCAGTCGAACTTACAGTCGAACTCGAACTCGCAATCGAATTCGCAATTGGACTCGAAATCAATCTGGCAATCGAACTGGCAGACAAACTTGGAATGGAACTCGCAATCGTCCTCGCAGCAGTCCTCGCAACCCTACTCGATTGTCTCTGTCTTCTTGACGACGGGTGTTTGCCGATCGTGTAGGTTTTCGATCTCTTTACAAGAAACCGTACTGCGAGCTGTTCATGTATTTCGTCCATCGCAGCGGACGCCTCGTTATTCGCTCCATTTCTCGATCTCTGTAACGAAAAGCGAATATTTCGTTCTTATTACATATATATATTATTTTGTAAATTTGTATATTGGTTCGGTTGATCGCCAAATTACTTAATTGTATTTGTGAGAATAATTTAATGGATTTGAAAATTATTTCATCTATTGGTTAAATACGGTAACAGAGAATGCATTATATTAATGAGAATGCATATATTAATTCAGTTAGTCGTTAAATAATTTATCGAGCCTGTATTTTAATTTTGTTTATCTCCAAATTATTAGATGAGTCTATTAACCATATCACTCTTTGAATGACTTCATGAATTTGTTATTAATTCTGTTGATCCGAATGCATTCTCTGACGTTAGTCATTTAAGATTCTATAAAAAATGGCAATCAATTTTATAAACTAGTTACAATATACAAATTTGGACAACATAATTGTATGATCCTGAAACTACGGCGAACTTGCGAAATTAAAAGGTCAAAAATTAATTACCTCATTCGAAGGAGCGCAATCCTTGGCAAGATCGGTAATAGAGCGAATCATCGTAAAAATCACTGTAAGAATTCCTTCTAGTTGCACGGAAACTGTCACTTCGAAGACACTATAGCAATTCCTTCTAGCTATACTAGCTGTTCAGACTCGTCGACGCAACGCAGATTTTCTGTGGCAAGCAGGATCAAAATGAGAGGTAGAAGACGAAGCAAGTTGCTTTTATAAAAATCTGAAGCTACTGCGTTAGAATCTCGTTTCAGTTAGCCAATGGCAGGCCATCAGGTGGACCCAACCGTCCCTTTTATCCCCCCTTAATACGTTGAGCGCCACGTCAGCCATCGGTGGCTGACACTTGACTTTCCGTTTAGGCCGCGTCAACCACCACTGGCTGACATCGTGTAACATGATATAGAACTATAAAATTTACACTGTTTTATGGATTTACAGAAAATTTATTTCAAATTTACATAATTTTGACTCATTACAGGATTAATGGATTTCATTCAAACACGGTAAACATAATAACCGATCTCCTTTACGGGTATTACAAAATGTGACACCTCGCTTAGTCTTTCTCCTGGCCATTACTCTACCATCTTTTGTTACATTTTTATCATAACATAATTAACAATATTTTCGTACTACAGAGCCTTTTCCCGGTTTTCTTTGGAGTTTGTGTTGTTGTTTTTTAGACCGTCTTTCACACACACTCTCGGACTGGCATTTTGACGCTTAGGGTTAAAGAAAATTTTTGTCTGCACAGGACCAAGTACTGCAATGAACTGGTTTGTCGTAAAAGTAATGCCGGCCACGAATCCATTTCGATAAAATCTTATCTAGCGGGTCAAACGGTAAAGAGAACAAAACAGACTTGGCGTCCAACGTGTTGAATGAATGCTTATAAGGATCACGTTCTTAACGTAAACTATCTTCTACTGCGATAAGAAACATTGGCTCTACAATTTCAGCGCTTTTAAGCGGCGCGCGTGGCCTGGCGGGGACTTCCATAAAAATCAGCGTGGCGCTCAAATTGTTAAACGACAACTACGGGCATAGCCCGTAGTACGCTGATCGGGCCAAAAGTGAATATTACGGGCATAGCCCGTAGTACGATGATCGGGCCAAATATAAATATTAGCGGCAGCGCCCTTTTAAAATTAAAAATATTTGATAAGTAATTACAGCCTGATGCAATAATTGTGGTAGATGCAAGTACTACAAAAAGTTTATTTACACGAAAATCAGTAATACAAAATTAATAATCTGCAATAGTGTGAGACAATTCGAATCATTCTGGTAGATGTAAGGGAACTTTTCACTTCTTACACTCCCACGTTGTTTCTATACGTTTTTTATTTTTTTGGCAAACCCTACAAGGTTTTGACGGCCTTAATTTTGATGCTGCTGGGTCAATATGTTTTGGAGAATGAGCCCAATACTTCGAGTGCAGTCTTTCTGGCATATCTCCGGAAGATAATTGTCCTCGTTCTCTATAATTCGGTTTTGGCATATTCTTCAATAGTGATTCGGCTATGTTGATCCTATAGTCAACGTAACATTGTTTCCACCCGTTATTTATTTCGTTGCATAAAATGTAGGAATTAATTAGACCAGCAGATAAAAATATTTTTTTTACTTCCTTTCATGTATTTCCTCACTACTGGAAAGCTTGCTAATATTTGGTCTTGGAGATCAATTCCATTCATTCCCTTGTTGTACTCTGTAATACAATGTGGTTTTGGAGTACGATTGGATCCTTGTGTAGTCATTTCGATGAGTCAGCCTTTTATGACGGGTCAAATTGCCTATAAGATAAGCGCCCCTACAATTTCATGAGCGATTCATCAATAGCATTGTCTTCTCTTTCATTATATATACTTCTTTAAAGTTTTTGTTCAAATAATTGATCACAGGTTTAATCTTGCTCAATTTATCTGTATTGACAAACAGATTATTGTTTGCGAAATGCAAACACCTTGTAATTTGCAGATATCTTTTCAAAGGCATTTCATCGGCCTTTCAATAACAGCCCTCTTCGACCAATTCATTTGTTTTTCTGGTTTTTTTACCTGTGCAGTTATTATGGACAATGCAAAATATCTTTTGATTTCGTTAGAATCTACAGGAAATCAAGTGTCGTCGATTTCTCCTGTTCTGCATGGATTCACTCGTATTTGATCTGCATACCGGTTAGTTTCGGTTACAATATTTTGCCAGAATATGTCATCAAATAAATATTAGATTAAATATATCTAATTCTCTTCTACTTCCTCCTAAGTCAGAGTGAGGCTGCCTCTCTTAGGCTAGCAGTCATCGTATAGTCTCAGATTTTTGGACTATTTCTTATTCCTCTCCAAAGCCAGGGCTCTGGTAGTTGATCGTCGTCAGAAGTATCATCAATATCTAATCGCATGCATTTTCTTCGAACAGAACATATATTGTCACTACTGTCACTATCGTTAGCAAAATTATTAGCACAAATCTCACTGCTCTCATCACGAAATCTTTTTCTTGAAAACATCTTGTGGGGATGCTTCTCTAGAATTTATGAAGATAAATTTCGATGTGCGAATGTGATCAAGAATAACTTGAAACTGATCACGATACGAAGAGATAATAAGAACGCATCACGAACCTTGTCTGTGCTATTTGTGATGGGGCAAATTACCAACCGCGACCGTCGTACCACGAGCGATGCCCGTAATATTTACGATTGGCCCGATCAGCGTATTGTACAAGTCGTGCGAATGGCTCGAAGGCTGCGCGAGCTTGTTTACGTTTCCGGCCCGAAATTCTCGAACGTAAATCGCAGATTTAAGAGGTTAAGCAGCAAAAGTCAGGGGCTGAGACTAGACATATTTCCGCAAACCCAATCAGGTAGCCGCTTTCACAATTTCCCCTGCAGACTGAACGCGTGAAGTTCATTTTCAATGCAACATCTCACATTACATTGGAATAGTAGATTTTTTTGCAAAATAAACATATTTTTCATCGATGGCAAGTATTAGGAGACGAATAAAGAAGTTCTATTTTAAAAAACTGAAGTTGATACTCTTTCAATTTCTATAGTATTTATAGAAAGCATTGAAATATGTTTTGTTTTGAGATTAAATGAAAACTTTATTTGATTACGATTGATATGTTTTTATAATTTGATGTCTAAGGAAAGTAATTTCCATTATATATGTTCAGGGCGTTCCACAATTATTTTAACAGCAGAAAATGAGGGATAGCTAAGGTCATTTGAAGTAACTTTTTCCTTTGCGAAAATACAATCCGCGGCTTTGTTTACGAGTTATTAACGATAAACACTGACCAATGAGAGGTGAAGTGCTGCTTTCGCATCAATGAACAAGTCACGGTGCGTGAACTTCCGAATTTAATTTTATTACATTACAGTGATAATTTTAAGAAGAACGCTATTTATTCTTACTTCAGAATGTCTGAAGAATATTTACTAATTTTTCGAATTCGAAATAATAAGTAATTTAACCGTGACGGCCGTTTTAATTTTCTAGTGTGCATGACACCTCGTGTGTAAGATACGAAATTTTTAAGCAAGGTGTACAGTGAAGTTTAACAAGGTACGTAAATGATATTTTAATTTAAATAATACCGTTTCCGAACACAGTTCAACGAATGATTCGCAAAGCTAATTTAATAATAAATATTCGCGTTAAAAGGCGTATGTAATTTGTATATGAAGAATATAATTAATAAAAAACTCACCCATTTAGTTGTAAATCCACTTCATGCACGGAAATGGGTGCAGGAGGATAGTGCATTGACCTCGTACAATTTTTGATGAACTGCGCAGCTGATCTGTAGCCGACGGTGACGAAGAGAAGAATGTCTCCGGGCAGGCAATTTCAACGTTTACTTTCACTACATGGTCACTAAACACTGATCACTTATCAATAATATTTATGGACGTACTTTCCGGGGTTAATATGTATGGCCCTGAAAAGAGCCGATTGTTTTATGCGACGCGATCGAAAAAAATTCGTGTCTTCTCTTTTCTATTATCGATTTGTATCCCTTCTTGTATTTCGTATATCAGTGGAGCTTCCGAATATGGCAAATTGCGTGCTGTCTATAGACCATTTTGTGCAGAAAGTATTTCGGGCAATAATAACATTGATAAGTTAGCGGTTCCTTGAACTGCGGTTCCGCTAGGGTTCTGTGCCCTGTTCTTGGCGCCAAGCGTAAATATTGCAGAGATTCTTGTGCGGTCGAATTCGAAGATGGACTCGCAGTCGAACTCGAACTCGCAATCGAATTCGCAATTGGACTCGAAATCAATCTGGCAATCGAACTGGCAGACAAACTCGGAATGGAACTCGCAATCGTCCTCGCAACAGTCCTCGCAACCCTACTCGATTGTCTCTGTCTTCTTGACGACGGGTGTTTGCCGATCGTGTAGCTTTTCGATCTCTTTACAAGAAACCGTACTGCGAGCTGTTCATGTATTTCGTCCATCGCAGCGGACGCCTCGTTATTCGCTCCATTTCTCGATCTCTGTAACGAAAAGCGAATATTTCGTTCTTATTACATATATATATTATTTTGTAAATTTGTATATTGGTTCGGTTGATCGCCAAATTACTTAATTGTATTTGTGAGAATAATTTAATGGATTTGAAAATTATTTCATCTATTGGTTAAATACGGTAACAGAGAATGCATTATATTAATGAGAATGCATATATTAATTCAGTTAGTCGTTAAATAATTTATCGAGCCTGTATTTTAATTTTGTTTATCTCCAAATTATTAGATGAGTCTATTAACCATATCACTTTTTGAATGACATCATGAATTTTTTATTAATTCTGTTGATCCTAATGCATTCTCTGACGTTAGTCATTTAAGATTCTATAAAAAATGGCAATCAATTTTATAAACCAGTTACAATATACAAATTTGGACAACATAATTGTATGATCCTGAAACTACGGCGAACTTGCGAAATTAAAAGGTCAAAAATTAATTACCTCATTCGAAGGAGCGCAATCCTTGGCAAGATCGGTAATAGAGCGAATCATCGTAAAAATCACTGTAAGAATTCCTTCTAGTTGCACGGAAACTGTCACTTCGAAGACACTATAGCAATTCCTTCTAGCTATACTAGCTGTTCAGACTCGTCGACGCAACGCAGATTTTCTGTGGCAAGCAGGATCAAAATGAGAGGTAGAAGACGAAGCAAGTTGCTTTTATAAAAATCTGAAGCTACTGCGTTAGAATCTCGTTTCAGTTAGCCAATGGCAGGCCATCAGGTGGACCCAACCGTCCCTTTTATCCCCCCTTAATACGTTGAGCGCCACGTCAGCCATCGGTGGCTGACACTAGACTTTCCGTTTAGGCCGCGTCAACCACCACTGGCTGACATCGTGTAACATGATATAGAACTATAAAATTTACACTGTTTTATGGATTTACAGAAAAATTATTTCAAATTTACATAATTTTGACTCATTACAGGATTAATGGATTTCATTCAAACACGGTAAACATAATAACCGATCTCCTTTACGGGTATTACAAAATGTGACACCTCGCTTAGTCTTTCTCCTGGCCATTACTCTACCATCTTTTGTTACATTTTTATCATAACATAATTAACAATATTTTCGTACTACAGAGCCTTTTCCCGGTTTTCTTTGGAGTTTGTGTTGTTGTTTTTTAGACCGTCTTTCACAAACACTCTCGGACTGGCATTTTGACGCTTAGGGTTAAAGAAAATTTTTGTCTGCACAGGACCAAGTACTGCAATGAACTGGTTTGTCGTAAAAGTAATGCCGGCCACGAATCCATTTCGATAAAATCTTATCTAGCGGGTCAAACGGTAAAGAGAACAAAACAGACTTGGCGTCCAACGTGTTGAATGAATGCTTATAAGGATCACGTTCTTAACGTAAACTATCTTCTACTGCGATAAGAAACATTGGCTCTACAATTTCAGCGCTTTTAAGCGGCGCGCGTGGCCTGGCGGGGACTTCCATAAAAATCAGCGTGGCGCTCAAATTGTTAAACGACAACTACGGGCATAGCCCGTAGTACGCTGATCGGGCCAAAAGTGAATATTACGGGCATAGCCCGTAGTACGATGATCGGGCCAAATATAAATATTAGCGGCAGCGCCCTTTTAAAATTAAAAATATTTGATAAGTAATTACAGCCTGATGCAATAATTGTGGTAGATGCAAGTACTACAAAAAGTTTATTTACACGAAAATCAGTAATACAAAATTAATAATCTGCAATAGTGTGAGACAATTCGAATCATTCTGGTAGATGTAAGGGAACTTTTCACTTCTTACACTCCCACGTTGTTTCTATACGTTTTTTATTTTTTTGGCAAACCCTACAAGGTTTTGACGGCCTTAATTTTGATGCTGCTCGGTCAATATGTTTTGGAGAATGAGCCCAATACTTCGAGTGCAGTCTTTCTGGCATATCTCCGGAAGATAATTGTCCTCGTTCTCTATAATTCGGTTTTGGCATATTCTTCAATAGTGATTCGGCTATGTTGATCCTATAGTCAACGTAACATTGTTTCCACCCGTTATTTATTTCGTTGCATAAAATGTAGGAATTAATTAGACCAGCAGATAAAAATATTTTTTTTACTTCCTTTCATGTATTTCCTCACTACTGGAAAGCTTGCTAATATTTGGTCTTGGAGATCAATTCCATTCATTCCCTTGTTGTACTCTGTAATACAATGTGGTTTTGGAGTACGATTGGATCCTTGTGTAGTCATTTCGATGAGTCAGCCTTTTATGACGGGTTAAATTGCCTATAAGATAAACGCCCCTACAATTTCATGAGCGATTCATCAATAGCATTGTCTTCTCTTTCATTATATATACTTCTTTAAAGTTTTTGTTCAAATAATTGATCACAGGTTTAATCTTGCTCAATTTATCTGTATTGACAAACAGATTATTGTTTGCGAAATGCAAACACCTTGTAATTTGCAGATATCTTTTCAAAGGCATTTCATCGGCCTTTCAATAACAGCCCTCTTCGACCAATTCATTTGTTTTTCTGGTTTTTTTACCTGTGCAGTTATTATGGACAATGCAAAATATCTTTTGATTTCGTTAGAATCTACAGGAAATCAAGTGTCGTCGATTTCTCCTGTTCTGCATGGATTCACTCGTATTTGATCTGCATACCGGTTAGTTTCGGTTACAATATTTTGCCAGAATATGTCATCAAATAAATATTAGATTAAATATATCTAATTCTCTTCTACTTCCTCCTAAGTCAGAGTGAGGCTGCCTCTCTTAGGCTAGCAGTCATCGTATAGTCTCAGATTTTTGGACTATTTCTTATTCCTCTCCAAAGCCAGGGCTCTGGTAGTTGATCGTCGTCAGAAGTATCATCAATATCTAATCGCATGCATTTTCTTCGAACAGAACATATATTGTCACTACTGTCACGTTCGTTAGCAAAATTATTAGCACAAATCTCACTGCTCTCATCACGAAATCTTTTTCTTGAAAACATCTTGTGGGGATGCTTCTCTAGAATTTATGAAGATAAATTTCGATGTGCGAATGTGATCAAGAATAACTTGAAACTGATCACGATACGAAGAGATAATAAGAACGCATCACGAACCTTGTCTGTGCTATTTGTGATGGGGCAAATTACCAACCGCGACCGTCGTACCACGAGCGATGCCCGTAATATTTACGATTGGCCCGATCAGCGTATTGTACAAGTCGTGCGAATGGCTCGAAGGCTGCGCGAGCTTGTTTACGTTTCCGGCCCGAAATTCTCGAACGTAAATCGCAGATTTAAGAGGTTAAGCAGCAAAAGTCAGGGGCTGAGACTAGACATATTTCCGCAAACCCAATCAGGTAGCCGCTTTCACAATTTCCCCTGCAGACTGAACGCGTGAAGTTCATTTTCAATGCAACATCTCACATTACATTGGAATAGTAGATTTTTTTGCAAAATAAACATATTTTTCATCGATGGCAAGTATTAGGAGACGAATAAAGAAGTTCTATTTTAAAAAACTGAAGTTGATACTCTTTCAATTTCTATAGTATTTATAGAAAGCATTGAAATATGTTTTGTTTTGAGATTAAATGAAAACTTTATTTGATTACGATTGATATGTTTTTATAATTTGATGTCTAAGGAAAGTAATTTCCATTATATATGTTCAGGGCGTTCCACAATTATTTTAACAGCAGAAAATGAGGGATAGCTAAGGTCATTTGAAGTAACTTTTTCCTTTGCGAAAATACAATCCGCGGCTTTGTTTACGAGTTATTAACGATAAACACTGACCAATGAGAGGTGAAGTGCTGCTTTCGCATCAATGAACAAGTCACGGTGCGTGAACTTCCGAATTTAATTTTATTACATTACAGTGATAATTTTAAGAAGAACGCTATTTATTCTTACTTCAGAATGTCTGAAGAATATTTACTAATTTTTCGAATTCAAAATAATAAGTAATTTAACCGTGACGGCCGTTTTAATTTTCTAGTGTGCATGACACCTCGTGTGTAAGATACGAAATTTTTAAGCAAGGTGTACAGTGAAGTTTAACAAGGTACGTAAATGATATTTTAATTTAAATAATACCGTTTCCGAACACAGTTCAACGAATGATTCGCAAAGCTAATTTAATAATAAATATTCGCGTTAAAAGGCGTATGTAATTTGTATATGAAGAATATAATTAATAAAAAACTCACCCATTTAGTTGTAAATCCACTTCATGCACGGAAATGGGTGCAGGAGGATAGTGCATTGACCTCGTACAATTTTTGATGAACTGCGCAGCTGATCTGTAGCCGACGGTGACGAAGAGAAGAATGTCTCCGGGCAGGCAATTTCAACGTTTACTTTCACTACATGGTCACTAAACACTGATCACTTATCAATAATATTTATGGACGTACTTTCCGGGGTTAATATGTATGGCCCTGAAAAGAGCCGATTGTTTTATGCGACGCGATCGAAAAAAATTCGTGTCTTCTCTTTTCTATTATCGATTTGTATCCCTTCTTGTATTTCGTATATCAGTGGAGCTTCCGAATATGGCAAATTGCGTGCTGTCTATAGACCATTTTGTGCAGAAAGTATTTCGGGCAATAATAACATTGATAAGTTAGCGGTTCCTTGAACTGCGGTTCCGCTAGGGTTCTGTGCCCTGTTCTTGGCGCCAAGCGTAAATATTGCAGAGATTCTTGTGCGGTCGAATTCGAAGATGGACTCGCAGTCGAACTCGAACTCGCAATCGAATTCGCAATTGGACTCGAAATCAATCTGGCAATCGAACTGGCAGACAAACTCGGAATGGAACTCGCAATCGTCCTCGCAACAGTCCTCGCAACCCTACTCGATTGTCTCTGTCTTCTTGACGACGGGTGTTTGCCGATCGTGTAGCTTTTCGATCTCTTTACAAGAAACCGTACTGCGAGCTGTTCATGTATTTCGTCCATCGCAGCGGACGCCTCGTTATTCGCTCCATTTCTCGATCTCTGTAACGAAAAGCGAATATTTCGTTCTTATTACATATATATATTATTTTGTAAATTTGTATATTGGTTCGGTTGATCGCCAAATTACTTAATTGTATTTGTGAGAATAATTTAATGGATTTGAAAATTATTTCATCTATTGGTTAAATACGGTAACAGAGAATGCATTATATTAATGAGAATGCATATATTAATTCAGTTAGTCGTTAAATAATTTATCGAGCCTGTATTTTAATTTTGTTTATCTCCAAATTATTAGATGAGTCTATTAACCATATCACTTTTTGAATGACATCATGAATTTTTTATTAATTCTGTTGATCCTAATGCATTCTCTGACGTTAGTCATTTAAGATTCTATAAAAAATGGCAATCAATTTTATAAACCAGTTACAATATACAAATTTGGACAACATAATTGTATGATCCTGAAACTACGGCGAACTTGCGAAATTAAAAGGTCAAAAATTAATTACCTCATTCGAAGGAGCGCAATCCTTGGCAAGATCGGTAATAGAGCGAATCATCGTAAAAATCACTGTAAGAATTCCTTCTAGTTGCACGGAAACTGTCACTTCGAAGACACTATAGCAATTCCTTCTAGCTATACTAGCTGTTCAGACTCGTCGACGCAACGCAGATTTTCTGTGGCAAGCAGGATCAAAATGAGAGGTAGAAGACGAAGCAAGTTGCTTTTATAAAAATCTGAAGCTACTGCGTTAGAATCTCGTTTCAGTTAGCCAATGGCAGGCCATCAGGTGGACCCAACCGTCCCTTTTATCCCCCCTTAATACGTTGAGCGCCACGTCAGCCATCGGTGGCTGACACTAGACTTTCCGTTTAGGCCGCGTCAACCACCACTGGCTGACATCGTGTAACATGATATAGAACTATAAAATTTACACTGTTTTATGGATTTACAGAAAAATTATTTCAAATTTACATAATTTTGACTCATTACAGGATTAATGGATTTCATTCAAACACGGTAAACATAATAACCGATCTCCTTTACGGGTATTACAAAATGTGACACCTCGCTTAGTCTTTCTCCTGGCCATTACTCTACCATCTTTTGTTACATTTTTATCATAACATAATTAACAATATTTTCGTACTACAGAGCCTTTTCCCGGTTTTCTTTGGAGTTTGTGTTGTTGTTTTTTAGACCGTCTTTCACACACACTCTCGGACTGGCATTTTGACGCTTAGGGTTAAAGAAAATTTTTGTCTGCACAGGACCAAGTACTGCAATGAACTGGTTTGTCGTAAAAGTAATGCCGGCCACGAATCCATTTCGATAAAATCTTATCTAGCGGGTCAAACGGTAAAGAGAACAAAACAGACTTGGCGTCCAACGTGTTGAATGAATGCTTATAAGGATCACGTTCTTAACGTAAACTATCTTCTACTGCGATAAGAAACATTGGCTCTACAATTTCAGCGCTTTTAAGCGGCGCGCGTGGCCTGGCGGGGACTTCCTTAAAAATCAGCGTGGCGCTCAAATTGTTAAACGACAACTACGGGCATAGCCCGTAGTACGCTGATCGGGCCAAAAGTGAATATTACGGGCATAGCCCGTAGTACGATGATCGGGCCAAATATAAATATTAGCGGCGGCGCCCTTTTAAAATTAAAAATATTTGATAAGTAATTACAGCCTGATGCAATAATTGTGGTAGATGCAAGTACTACAAAAAGTTTATTTACACGAAAATCAGTAATACAAAATTAATAATCTGCAATAGTGTGAGACAATTCGAATCATTCTGGTAGATGTAAGGGAGCTTTTCACTTCTTACACTCCCACGTTGTTTCTATACGTTTTTTATTTTTTTGGCAAACCCTACAAGGTTTTGACGGCCTTAATTTTGATGCTGCTCGGTCAATATGTTTTGGAGAATGAGCCCAATACTTCGAGTGCAGTCTTTCTGGCATATCTCCGGAAGATAATTGTCCTCGTTCTCTATAATTCGGTTTTGGCATATTCTTCAATAGTGATTCGGCTATGTTGATCCTATAGTCAACGTAACATTGTTTCCACCCGTTATTTATTTCGTTGCATAAAATGTAGGAATTAATTAGACCAGCAGATAAAAATATTTTTTTTACTTCCTTTCATGTATTTCCTCACTACTGGAAAGCTTGCTAATATTTGGTCTTGGAGATCAATTCCATTCATTCCCTTGTTGTACTCTGTAATACAATGTGGTTTTGGAGTACGATTGGATCCTTGTGTAGTCATTTCGATGAGTCAGCCTTTTATGACGGGTTAAATTGCCTATAAGATAAGCGCCCCTACAATTTCATGAGCGATTCATCAATAGCATTGTCTTCTCTTTCATTATATATACTTCATTAAAGTTTTTGTTCAAATAATTGATCACAGGTTTAATCTTGCTCAATTTATCTGTATTGACAAACAGATTATTGTTTGCGAAATGCAAACACCTTGTAATTTGCAGATATCTTTTCAAAGGCATTTCATCGGCCTTTCAATAACAGCCCTCTTCGACCAATTCATTTGTTTTTCTGGTTTTTTTACCTGTGCAGTTATTATGGACAATGCAAAATATCTTTTGATTTCGTTAGAATCTACAGGAAATCAAGTGTCGTCGATTTCTCCTGTTCTGCATGGATTCACTCGTATTTGATCTGCATACCGGTTAGTTTCGGTTACAATATTTTGCCAGAATATGTCATCAAATAAATATTAGATTAAATATATCTAATTCTCTTCTACTTCCTCCTAAGTCAGAGTGAGGCTGCCTCTCTTAGGCTAGCAGTCATCGTATAGTCTCAGATTTTTGGACTATTTCTTATTCCTCTCCAAAGCCAGGGCTCTGGTAGTTGATCGTCGTCAGAAGTATCATCAATATCTAATCGCATGCATTTTCTTCGAACAGAACATATATTGTCACTACTGTCACTTTCGTTAGCAAAATTATTAGCACAAATCTCACTGCTCTCATCACGAAATCTTTTTCTTGAAAACATCTTGTGGGGATGCTTCTCTAGAATTTATGAAGATAAATTTCGATGTGCGAATGTGATCAAGAATAACTTGAAACTGATCACGATACGAAGAGATAATAAGAACGCATCACGAACCTTGTCTGTGCTATTTGTGATGGGGCAAATTACCAACCGCGACCGTCGTACCACGAGCGATGCCCGTAATATTTACGATTGGCCCGATCAGCGTATTGTACAAGTCGTGCGAATGGCTCGAAGGCTGCGCGAGCTTGTTTACGTTTCCGGCCCGAAATTCTCGAACGTAAATCGCAGATTTAAGAGGTTAAGCAGCAAAAGTCAGGGGCTGAGACTAGACATATTTCCGCAAACCCAATCAGGTAGCCGCTTTCACAATTTCCCCTGCAGACTGAACGCGTGAAGTTCATTTTCAATGCAACATCTCACATTACATTGGAATAGTAGATTTTTTTGCAAAATAAACATATTTTTCATCGATGGCAAGTATTAGGAGACGAATAAAGAAGTTCTATTTTAAAAAACTGAAGTTGATACTCTTTCAATTTCTATAGTATTTATAGAAAGCATTGAAATATGTTTTGTTTTGAGATTAAATGAAAACTTTATTTGATTACGATTGATATGTTTTTATAATTTGATGTCTAAGGAAAGTAATTTCCATTATATATGTTCAGGGCGTTCCACAATTATTTTAACAGCAGAAAATGAGGGATAGCTAAGGTCATTTGAAGTAACTTTTTCCTTTGCGAAAATACAATCCGCGGCTTTGTTTACGAGTTATTAACGATAAACACTGACCAATGAGAGGTGAAGTGCTGCTTTCGCATCAATGAACAAGTCACGGTGCGTGAACTTCCGAATTTAATTTTATTACATTACAGTGATAATTTTAAGAAGAACGCTATTTATTCTTACTTCAGAATGTCTGAAGAATATTTACTAATTTTTCGAATTCAAAATAATAAGTAATTTAACCGTGACGGCCGTTTTAATTTTCTAGTGTGCATGACACCTCGTGTGTAAGATACGAAATTTTTAAGCAAGGTGTACAGTGAAGTTTAACAAGGTACGTAAATGATATTTTAATTTAAATAATACCGTTTCCGAACACAGTTCAACGAATGATTC
This sequence comes from Megalopta genalis, assembly GCF_051020955.1. Taxonomy (NCBI): domain Eukaryota; kingdom Metazoa; phylum Arthropoda; class Insecta; order Hymenoptera; family Halictidae; genus Megalopta; species Megalopta genalis. Next base: position 94,807 of record NW_027476823.1, read on the forward strand.
GCAAAGCTAATTTAATAATAAATATTCGCGTTAAAAGGCGTATGTAATTTGTATATGAAGAATATAATTAATAAAAAACTCACCCATTTAGTTGTAAATCCACTTCATGCACGGAAATGGGTGCAGGAGGATAGTGCATTGACCTCGTACAATTTTTGATGAACTGCGCAGCTGATCTGTAGCCGACGGTGACGAAGAGAAGAATGTCTCCGGGCAGGCAATTTCAACGTTTACTTTCACTACATGGTCACTAAACACTGATCACTTATCAATAATATTTATGGACGTACTTTCCGGGGTTAATATGTATGGCCCTGAAAAGAGCCGATTGTTTTATGCGACGCGATCGAAAAAAATTCGTGTCTTCTCTTTTCTATTATCGATTTGTATCCCTTCTTGTATTTCGTATATCAGTGGAGCTTCCGAATATGGCAAATTGCGTGCTGTCTATAGACCATTTTGTGCAGAAAGTATTTCGGGCAATAATAACATTGATAAGTTAGCGGTTCCTTGAACTGCGGTTCCGCTAGGGTTCTGTGCCCTGTTCTTGGCGCCAAGCGTAAATATTGCAGAGATTCTTGTGCGGTCGAATTCGAAGATGGACTCGCAGTCGAACTCGAACTCGCAATCGAATTCGCAATTGGACTCGAAATCAATCTGGCAATCGAACTGGCAGACAAACTCGGAATGGAACTCGCAATCGTCCTCGCAACAGTCCTCGCAACCCTACTCGATTGTCTCTGTCTTCTTGACGACGGGTGTTTGCCGATCGTGTAGCTTTTCGATCTCTTTACAAGAAACCGTACTGCGAGCTGTTCATGTATTTCGTCCATCGCAGCGGACGCCTCGTTATTCGCTCCATTTCTCGATCTCTGTAACGAAAAGCGAATATTTCGTTCTTATTACATATATATATTATTTTGTAAATTTGTATATTGGTTCGGTTGATCGCCAAATTACTTAATTGTATTTGTGAGAATAATTTAATGGATTTGAAAATTATTTCATCTATTGGTTAAATACGGTAACAGAGAATGCATTATATTAATGAGAATGCATATATTAATTCAGTTAGTCGTTAAATAATTTATCGAGCCTGTATTTTAATTTTGTTTATCTCCAAATTATTAGATGAGTCTATTAACCATATCACTTTTTGAATGACATCATGAATTTTTTATTAATTCTGTTGATCCTAATGCATTCTCTGACGTTAGTCATTTAAGATTCTATAAAAAATGGCAATCAATTTTATAAACCAGTTACAATATACAAATTTGGACAACATAATTGTATGATCCTGAAACTACGGCGAACTTGCGAAATTAAAAGGTCAAAAATTAATTACCTCATTCGAAGGAGCGCAATCCTTGGCAAGATCGGTAATAGAGCGAATCATCGTAAAAATCACTGTAAGAATTCCTTCTAGTTGCACGGAAACTGTCACTTCGAAGACACTATAGCAATTCCTTCTAGCTATACTAGCTGTTCAGACTCGTCGACGCAACGCAGATTTTCTGTGGCAAGCAGGATCAAAATGAGAGGTAGAAGACGAAGCAAGTTGCTTTTATAAAAATCTGAAGCTACTGCGTTAGAATCTCGTTTCAGTTAGCCAATGGCAGGCCATCAGGTGGACCCAACCGTCCCTTTTATCCCCCCTTAATACGTTGAGCGCCACGTCAGCCATCGGTGGCTGACACTAGACTTTCCGTTTAGGCCGCGTCAACCACCACTGGCTGACATCGTGTAACATGATATAGAACTATAAAATTTACACTGTTTTATGGATTTACAGAAAAATTATTTCAAATTTACATAATTTTGACTCATTACAGGATTAATGGATTTCATTCAAACACGGTAAACATAATAACCGATCTCCTTTACGGGTATTACAAAATGTGACACCTCGCTTAGTCTTTCTCCTGGCCATTACTCTACCATCTTTTGTTACATTTTTATCATAACATAATTAACAATATTTTCGTACTACAGAGCCTTTTCCCGGTTTTCTTTGGAGTTTGTGTTGTTGTTTTTTAGACCGTCTTTCACACACACTCTCGGACTGGCATTTTGACGCTTAGGGTTAAAGAAAATTTTTGTCTGCACAGGACCAAGTACTGCAATGAACTGGTTTGTCGTAAAAGTAATGCCGGCCACGAATCCATTTCGATAAAATCTTATCTAGCGGGTCAAACGGTAAAGAGAACAAAACAGACTTGGCGTCCAACGTGTTGAATGAATGCTTATAAGGATCACGTTCTTAACGTAAACTATCTTCTACTGCGATAAGAAACATTGGCTCTACAATTTCAGCGCTTTTAAGCGGCGCGCGTGGCCTGGCGGGGACTTCCATAAAAATCAGCGTGGCGCTCAAATTGTTAAACGACAACTACGGGCATAGCCCGTAGTACGCTGATCGGGCCAAAAGTGAATATTACGGGCATAGCCCGTAGTACGATGATCGGGCCAAATATAAATATTAGCGGCGGCGCCCTTTTAAAATTAAAAATATTTGATAAGTAATTACAGCCTGATGCAATAATTGTGGTAGATGCAAGTACTACAAAAAGTTTATTTACACGAAAATCAGTAATACAAAATTAATAATCTGCAATAGTGTGAGACAATTCGAATCATTCTGGTAGATGTAAGGGAGCTTTTCACTTCTTACACTCCCACGTTGTTTCTATACGTTTTTTATTTTTTTGGCAAACCCTACAAGGTTTTGACGGCCTTAATTTTGATGCTGCTCGGTCAATATGTTTTGGAGAATGAGCCCAATACTTCGAGTGCAGTCTTTCTGGCATATCTCCGGAAGATAATTGTCCTCGTTCTCTATAATTCGGTTTTGGCATATTCTTCAATAGTGATTCGGCTATGTTGATCCTATAGTCAACGTAACATTGTTTCCACCCGTTATTTATTTCGTTGCATAAAATGTAGGAATTAATTAGACCAGCAGATAAAAATATTTTTTTTACTTCCTTTCATGTATTTCCTCACTACTGGAAAGCTTGCTAATATTTGGTCTTGGAGATCAATTCCATTCATTCCCTTGTTGTACTCTGTAATACAATGTGGTTTTGGAGTACGATTGGATCCTTGTGTAGTCATTTCGATGAGTCAGCCTTTTATGACGGGTTAAATTGCCTATAAGATAAGCGCCCCTACAATTTCATGAGCGATTCATCAATAGCATTGTCTTCTCTTTCATTATATATACTTCATTAAAGTTTTTGTTCAAATAATTGATCACAGGTTTAATCTTGCTCAATTTATCTGTATTGACAAACAGATTATTGTTTGCGAAATGCAAACACCTTGTAATTTGCAGATATCTTTTCAAAGGCATTTCATCGGCCTTTCAATAACAGCCCTCTTCGACCAATTCATTTGTTTTTCTGGTTTTTTTACCTGTGCAGTTATTATGGACAATGCAAAATATCTTTTGATTTCGTTAGAATCTACAGGAAATCAAGTGTCGTCGATTTCTCCTGTTCTGCATGGATTCACTCGTATTTGATCTGCATACCGGTTAGTTTCGGTTACAATATTTTGCCAGAATATGTCATCAAATAAATATTAGATTAAATATATCTAATTCTCTTCTACTTCCTCCTAAGTCAGAGTGAGGCTGCCTCTCTTAGGCTAGCAGTCATCGTATAGTCTCAGATTTTTGGACTATTTCTTATTCCTCTCCAAAGCCAGGGCTCTGGTAGTTGATCGTCGTCAGAAGTATCATCAATATCTAATCGCATGCATTTTCTTCGAACAGAACATATATTGTCACTACTGTCACTTTCGTTAGCAAAATTATTAGCACAAATCTCACTGCTCTCATCACGAAATCTTTTTCTTGAAAACATCTTGTGGGGATGCTTCTCTAGAATTTATGAAGATAAATTTCGATGTGCGAATGTGATCAAGAATAACTTGAAACTGATCACGATACGAAGAGATAATAAGAACGCATCACGAACCTTGTCTGTGCTATTTGTGATGGGGCAAATTACCAACCGCGACCGTCGTACCACGAGCGATGCCCGTAATATTTACGATTGGCCCGATCAGCGTATTGTACAAGTCGTGCGAATGGCTCGAAGGCTGCGCGAGCTTGTTTACGTTTCCGGCCCGAAATTCTCGAACGTAAATCGCAGATTTAAGAGATTAAGCAGCAAAAGTCAGGGGCTGAGACTAGACATATTTCCGCAAACCCAATCAGGTAGCCGCTTTCACAATTTCCCCTGCAGACTGAACGCGTGAAGTTCATTTTCAATGCAACATCTCACATTACATTGGAATAGTAGATTTTTTTGCAAAATAAACATATTTTTCATCGATGGCAAGTATTAGGAGACGAATAAAGAAGTTCTATTTTAAAAAACTGAAGTTGATACTCTTTCAATTTCTATAGTATTTATAGAAAGCATTGAAATATGTTTTGTTTTGAGATTAAATGAAAACTTTATTTGATTACGATTGATATGTTTTTATAATTTGATGTCTAAGGAAAGTAATTTCCATTATATATGTTCAGGGCGTTCCACAATTATTTTAACAGCAGAAAATGAGGGATAGCTAAGGTCATTTGAAGTAACTTTTTCCTTTGCGAAAATACAATCCGCGGCTTTGTTTACGAGTTATTAACGATAAACACTGACCAATGAGAGGTGAAGTGCTGCTTTCGCATCAATGAACAAGTCACGGTGCGTGAACTTCCGAATTTAATTTTATTACATTACAGTGATAATTTTAAGAAGAACGCTATTTATTCTTACTTCAGAATGTCTGAAGAATATTTACTAATTTTTCGAATTCGAAATAATAAGTAATTTAACCGTGACGGCCGTTTTAATTTTCTAGTGTGCATGACACCTCGTGTGTAAGATACGAAATTTTTAAGCAAGGTGTACAGTGAAGTTTAACAAGGTACGTAAATGATATTTTAATTTAAATAATACCGTTTCCGAACACAGTTCAACGAATGATTCGCAAAGCTAATTTAATAATAAATATTCGCGTTAAAAGGCGTATGTAATTTGTATATGAAGAATATAATTAATAAAAAACTCACCCATTTAGTTGTAAATCCACTTCATGCACGGAAATGGGTGCAGGAGGATAGTGCATTGACCTCGTACAATTTTTGATGAACTGCGCAGCTGATCTGTAGCCGACGGTGACGAAGAGAAGAATGTCTCCGGGCAGGCAATTTCAACGTTTACTTTCACTACATGGTCACTAAACACTGATCACTTATCAATAATATTTATGGACATACTTTCCGGGGTTAATATGTATGGCCCTGAAAAGAGCCGATTGTTTTATGCGACGCGATCGAAAAAAATTCGTGTCTTCTCTTTTCTATTATCGATTTGTATCCCTTCTTGTATTTCGTATATCAGTGGAGCTTCCGAATATGGCAAATTGCGTGCTGTCTATAGACCATTTTGTGCAGAAAGTATTTCGGGCAATAATAACATTGATAAGTTAGCGGTTCCTTGAACTGCGGTTCCGCTAGGGTTCTGTGCCCTGTTCTTGGCGCCAAGCGTAAATATTGCAGAGATTCTTGTGCGGTCGAATTCGAAGATGGACTCGCAGTCGAACTTACAGTCGAACTCGAACTCGCAATCGAATTCGCAATTGGACTCGAAATCAATCTGGCAATCGAACTGGCAGACAAACTCGGAATGGAACTCGCAATCGTCCTCGCAACAGTCCTCGCAACCCTACTCGATTGTCTCTGTCTTCTTGACGACGGGTGTTTGCCGATCGTGTAGCTTTTCGATCTCTTTACAAGAAACCGTACTGCGAGCTGTTCATGTATTTCGTCCATCGCAGCGGACGCCTCGTTATTCGCTCCATTTCTCGATCTCTGTAACGAAAAGCGAATATTTCGTTCTTATTACATATATATATTATTTTGTAAATTTGTATATTGGTTCGGTTGATCGCCAAATTACTTAATTGTATTTGTGAGAATAATTTAATGGATTTGAAAATTATTTCATCTATTGGTTAAATACGGTAACAGAGAATGCATTATATTAATGAGAATGCATATATTAATTCAGTTAGTCGTTAAATAATTTATCGAGCCTGTATTTTAATTTTGTTTATCTCCAAATTATTAGATGAGTCTATTAACCATATCACTTTTTGAATGACATCATGAATTTGTTATTAATTCTGTTGATCCTAATGCATTCTCTGACGTTAGTCATTTAAGATTCTATAAAAAATGGCAATCAATTTTATAAACCAGTTACAATATACAAATTTGGACAACATAATTGTATGATCCTGAAACTACGGCGAACTTGCGAAATTAAAAGGTCAAAAATTAATTACCTCATTCGAAGGAGCGCAATCCTTGGCAAGATCGGTAATAGAGCGAATCATCGTAAAAATCACTGTAAGAATTCCTTCTAGTTGCACGGAAACTGTCACTTCGAAGACACTATAGCAATTCCTTCTAGCTATACTAGCTGTTCAGGCACGTCGACGCAACGCAGATTTTCTGTGGCAAGCAGGATCAAAATGAGAGGTAGAAGACGAAGCAAGTTGCTTTTATAAAAATCTGAAGCTACTGCGTTAGAATCTCGTTTCAGTTAGCCAATGGCAGGCCATCAGGTGGACCCAACCGTCCCTTTTATCCCCCCTTAATACGTTGAGCGCCACGTCAGCCATCGGTGGCTGACACTAGACTTTCCGTTTAGGCCGCGTCAACCACCACTGGCTGACATCGTGTAACATGATATAGAACTATAAAATTTACACTGTTTTATGGATTTACAGAAAAATTATTTCAAATTTACATAATTTTGACTCATTACAGGATTAATGGATTTCATTCAAACACGGTAAACATAATAACCGATCTCCTTTACGGGTATTACAAAATGTGACACCTCGCTTAGTCTTTCTCCTGGCCATTACTCTACCATCTTTTGTTACATTTTTATCATAACATAATTAACAATATTTTCGTACTACAGAGCCTTTTCCCGGTTTTCTTTGGAGTTTGTGTCGTTGTTTTTTAGACCGTCTTTCACACACACTCTCGGACTGGCATTTTGACGCTTAGGGTTAAAGAAAATTTTTGTCTGCACAGGACCAAGTACTGCAATGAACTGGTTTGTCGTAAAAGTAATGCCGGCCACGAATCCATTTCGATAAAATCTTATCTAGCGGGTCAAACGGTAAAGAGAACAAAACAGACTTGGCGTCCAACGTGTTGAATGAATGCTTATAAGGATCACGTTCTTAACGTAAACTATCTTCTACTGCGATAAGAAACATTGGCTCTACAATTTCAGCGCTTTTAAGCGGCGCGCGTGGCCTGGCGGGGACTTCCATAAAAATCAGCGTGGCGCTCAAATTGTTAAACGACAACTACGGGCATAGCCCGTAGTACGCTGATCGGGCCAAAAGTGAATATTACGGGCATAGCCCGTAGTACGATGATCGGGCCAAATATAAATATTAGCGGCAGCGCCCTTTTAAAATTAAAAATATTTGATAAGTAATTACAGCCTGATGCAATAATTGTGGTAGATGCAAGTACTACAAAAAGTTTATTTACACGAAAATCAGTAATACAAAATTAATAATCTGCAATAGTGTGAGACAATTCGAATCATTCTGGTAGATGTAAGGTACTTTTCACTTCTTACACTCCCACGTTGTTTCTATACGTTTTTTATTTTTTTGGCAAACCCTACAAGGTTTTGACGGCCTTAATTTTGATGCTGCTGGGTCAATATGTTTTGGAGAATGAGCCCAATACTTCGAGTGCAGTCTTTCTGGCATATCTCCGGAAGATAATTGTCCTCGTTCTCTATAATTCGGTTTTGGCATATTCTTCAATAGTGATTCGGCTATGTTGATCCTATAGTCAACGTAACATTGTTTCCACTCGTTATTTATTTCGTTGCATAAAATGTAGGAATTAATTAGACCAGCAGATAAAAATATTTTTTTTACTTCCTTTCATGTATTTCCTCACTACTGGAAAGCTTGCTAATATTTGGTCTTGGAGATCAATTCCATTCATTCCCTTGTTGTACTCTGTAATACAATGTGGTTTTGGAGTACGATTGGATCCTTGTGTAGTCATTTCGATGAGTCAGCCTTTTATGACGGGTTAAATTGCCTATAAGATAAGCGCCCCTACAATTTCATGAGCGATTCATCAATAGCATTGTCTTCTCTTTCATTATATATACTTCTTTAAAGTTTTTGTTCAAATAATTGATCACAGGTTTAATCTTGCTCAATTTATCTGTATTGACAAACAGATTATTGTTTGCGAAATGCAAACACCTTGTAATTTGCAGATATCTTTTCAAAGGCATTTCATCGGCCTTTCAATAACAGCCCTCTTCGACCAATTCATTTGTTTTTCTGGTTTTTTTACCTGTGCAGTTATTATGGACAATGCAAAATATCTTTTGATTTCGTTAGAATCTACAGGAAATCAAGTGTCGTCGATTTCTCCTGTTCTGCATGGATTCTCTCGTATTTGATCTGCATACCGGTTAGTTTCGGTTACAATATTTTGCCAGAATATGTCATCAAATAAATATTAGATTAAATATATCTAATTCTCTTCTACTTCCTCCTAAGTCAGTGTAAGGCTGCCTCTCTTAGGCTAGCAGTCATCGTATAGTCTCAGATTTTTGGACTATTTCTTATTCCTCTCCAAAGCCAGGGCTCTGGTAGTTGATCGTCGTCAGAAGTATCATCAATATCTAATCGCATGCATTTTCTTCGAACAGAACATATATTGTCACTACTGTCACTTTCGTTAGCAAAATTATTAGCACAAATCTCACTGCTCTCATCACGAAATCTTTTTCTTGAAAACATCTTGTGGGGATGCTTCTCTAGAATTTATGAAGATAAATTTCGATGTGCGAATGTGATCAAGAATAACTTGAAACTGATCACGATACGAAGAGATAATAAGAACGCATCACGAACCTTGTCTGTGCTATTTGTGATGGGGCAAATTACCAACCGCGACCGTCGTACCACGAGCGATGCCCGTAATATTTACGATTGGCCCGATCAGCGTATTGTACAAGTCGTGCGAATGGCTCGAAGGCTGCGCGAGCTTGTTTACGTTTCCGGCCCGAAATTCTCGAACGTAAATCGCAGATTTAAGAGGTTAAGCAGCAAAAGTCAGGGGCTGAGACTAGACATATTTCCGCAAACCCAATCAGGTAGCCGCTTTCACAATTTCCCCTGCAGACTGAACGCGTGAAGTTCATTTTCAATGCAACATCTCACATTACATTGGAATAGTAGATTTTTTTGCAAAATAAACATATTTTTCATCGATGGCAAGTATTAGGAGACGAATAAAGAAGTTCTATTTTAAAAAACTGAAGTTGATACTCTTTCAATTTCTATAGTATTTATAGAAAGCATTGAAATATGTTTTGTTTTGAGATTAAATGAAAACTTTATTTGATTACGATTGATATGTTTTTATAATTTGATGTCTAAGGAAAGTTATTTCCATTATATATATATATATGTACAGGGCGTTCCACAATTATTTTAACAGCAGAAAATGAGGGATAGCTAAGGTCATTTGAAGTAACTTTTTCCTTTGCGAAAATACAATCCGCGGCTTTGTTTACGAGTTATTAACGATAAACACTGACCAATGAGAGGTGAAGTGCTGCTTTCGCATCAATGAACAAATCACGGTGCGTGAACTTCCGAATTTAATTTTATTACATTACAGTGATAATTTTAAGAAGAACGCTATTTATTCTTACTTCAGAATGTCTGAAGAATATTTACTAATTTTTCGAATTCAAAATAATAAGTAATTTAACCGTGACGGCCGTTTTAATTTTCTAGTGTGCATGACACCTCGTGTGTAAGATACGAAATTTTTAAGCAAGGTGTACAGTGAAGTTTAACAAGGTACGTAAATGATATTTTAATTTAAATAATACCGTTTCCGAACACAGTTCAACGAATGATTCGCAAAGCTAATTTAATAATAAATATTCGCGTTAAAAGGCGTATGTAATTTGTATATGAAGAATATAATTAATAAAAAACTCACCCATTTAGTTGTAAATCCACTTCATGCACGGAAATGGGTGCAGGAGGATAGTGCATTGACCTCGTACAATTTTTGATGAACTGCGCAGCTGATCTGTAGCCGACGGTGACGAAGAGAAGAATGTCTCCGGGCAGGCAATTTCAACGTTTACTTTCACTACATGGTCACTAAACACTGATCACTTATCAATAATATTTATGGACGTACTTTCCGGGGTTAATATGTATGGCCCTGAAAAGAGCCGATTGTTTTATGCGACGCGATCGAAAAAAATTCGTGTCTTCTCTTTTCTATTATCGATTTGTATCCCTTCTTGTATTTCGTATATCAGTGGAGCTTCCGAATATGGCAAATTGCGTGCTGTCTATAGACCATTTTGTGCAGAAAGTATTTCGGGCAATAATAACATTGATAAGTTAGCGGTTCCTTGAACTGCGGTTCCGCTAGGGTTCTGTGCCCTGTTCTTGGCGCCAAGCGTAAATATTGCAGAGATTCTTGTGCGGTCGAATTCGAAGATGGACTCGCAGTCGAACTTACAGTCGAACTCGAACTCGCAATCGAATTCGCAATTGGACTCGAAATCAATCTGGCAATCGAACTGGCAGACAAACTCGGAATGGAACTCGCAATCGTCCTCGCAACAGTCCTCGCAACCCTACTCGATTGTCTCTGTCTTCTTGACGACGGGTGTTTGCCGATCGTGTAGCTTTTCGATCTCTTTACAAGAAACCGTACTGCGAGCTGTTCATGTATTTCGTCCATCGCAGCGGACGCCTCGTTATTCGCTCCATTTCTCGATCTCTGTAACGAAAAGCGAATATTTCGTTCTTATTACATATATATATATTATTTTGTAAATTTGTATATTGGTTCGGTTGATCGCCAAATTACTTAATTGTATTTGTGAGAATAATTTAATGGGTTTGAAAATTATTTCATCTATTGGTTAAATACGGTAACAGAGAATGCATTATATTAATGAGAATGCATATATTAATTCAGTTAGTCGTTAAATAATTTATCGAGCCTGTATTTTAATTTTGTTTATCTCCAAATTATTAGATGAGTCTATTAACCATATCACTTTTTGAATGACATCATGAATTTTTTATTAATTCTGTTGATCCTAATGCATTCTCTGACGTTAGTCATTTAAGATTCTATAAAAAATGGCAATCAATTTTATAAACCAGTTACAATATACAAATTTGGACAACATAATTGTATGATCCTGAAACTACGGCGAACTTGCGAAATTAAAAGGTCAAAAATTAATTACCTCATTCGAAGGAGCGCAATCCTTGGCAAGATCGGTAATAGAGCGAATCATCGTAAAAATCACTGTAAGAATTCCTTCTAGTTGCACGGAAACTGTCACTTCGAAGACACTATAGCAATTCCTTCTAGCTATACTAGCTGTTCAGACTCGTCGACGCAACGCAGATTTTCTGTGGCAAGCAGGATCAAAATGAGAGGTAGAAGACGAAGCAAGTTGCTTTTATAAAAATCTGAAGCTTTTTCTTACTTCAGAATGTCTGAAGAATATTTACTAATTTTTCGAATTCAAAATAATAAGTAATTTAACCGTGACGGCCGTTTTAATTTTCTAGTGTGCATGACACCTCGTGTGTAAGATACGAAATTTTTAAGCAAGGTGTACAGTGAAGTTTAACAAGGTACGTAAATGATATTTTAATTTAAATAATACCGTTTCCGAACACAGTTCAACGAATGATTCGCAAAGCTAATTTAATAATAAATATTCGCGTTAAAAGGCGTATGTAATTTGTATATGAAGAATATAATTAATAAAAAACTCACCCATTTAGTTGTAAATCCACTTCATGCACGGAAATGGGTGCAGGAGGATAGTGCATTGACCTCGTACAATTTTTGATGAACTGCGCAGCTGATCTGTAGCCGACGGTGACGATGAGAAGAATGTCTCCGGGCAGGCAATTTCAACGTTTACTTTCACTACATGGTCACTAAACACTGATCACTTATCAATAATATTTATGGACGTACTTTCCGGGGTTAATATGTATGGCCCTGAAAAGAGCCGATTGTTTTATGCGACGCGATCGAAAATTGAATTCGAAGCTAAATCATGTGCTTCGTATGCATTTGAAGATAAATCATGTATTACGCATAAATTTGAAGCTGAATTATGTGTTTCGCACGATTTCGAAGCTAAATCATGTGTTACGCATGAATTGTAAGCTAAATTGTTTGTTGCGAATGCATTTGAAGATAAATCATGTATTACGCATAGATTTGAAGCTAAATCATGTGTTTCGCATGAATTTTAAGCTAAAGCGTTTGTTTCGTATGCATTCGAAGCTAAATCGTTTGTTTCGTATGCATTTGAAGCTAGATCATGTATCTCGCATGGATTTGAAGCTAAATAATGTGTTTAGCATGAATTTGGGGCTAATTCATGTGTTTCGAATGAATTTGAAGCTAAATCGTTTGTTTCGGATGCATTTGAAGTTAAATCATGTATTTCGCATTGATTTGAAGCTCAATAATGTGTTTGGCATGAATTCGAAGTTATATCATGTGTTTCGCATGAATTCGAAGTTAAATCATGTGTTTCGCATGAATTCGAAGCTTAATCATGTGTTCCGCATGAATGTGAAGCTCAGTCAAGTGTTACGCATGAATTTGAAGCTAAATCACGCGTTCCGCATTAATTTGAAGCTGAATCATGTATTTCGGATGAACTTTAAGCTAAATCGTTTGTTTGGCATGAATATGAAGCTATAGCGTGTGTCTCACATGAACTTGATGCTAATTCATGTGTTTCGAATCAATTTGAAGCTAAATCGTTTGTTTCGTATGCATTTGAAGATAAATCTTGTATTACGCATAGATTTGAAGCTGAATTATGTGTTCCGCACGAATTCGAAGCTAAATCATGTGTTACGCATGAATATGAAGCTAACTCGATTGTTTCGTATGCATTTGAAGCTAAATCATGTGTCCCGCATGAACTCGAAGCTCAGTCACGTGTTTCGCATGAATTCGAAGCTAAATCGTTAGTTTCGTATGCATTTGAAGCTAGATCATGTATCTCGCATGGATTTGAAGCTAAATAATGTGTTTAGCATGAATTTGGGGCTAATTCATGTGTTTCGAATGAATTTGAAGCTAAATCGTTTGTTTCGTATGCATTTGAAATTAAATCATGTATTTCGCATTGATTTGAAGCTCAATAATGTGTTTCGCATGAATTCGAAGTTAAATCATGTGTTTCGCATGAATTCGAAGCTGAATAATGCGTCTCGCATGAATTTGAATCTAAGTCGCGTATTTCGCATGAATTCGAAGCTAATCATGAGTTTCGAATCAATTTGAAGCTAAATCGTATGTTACGTATGCATTTGAAGCTAAATCATGTATTTCCCATACATTTCAAGCTAAATAATGTGTCTCGCGTGAATTTGAATCTAATTCATGTGTTTCGAATGAATTTGAAGCTACATCGTTTGTTTCGCATAGATTTGAAGCTGAATTATGTGTTCCGCATGAATTCGAAGCTGAATCATGTGTTTCGCATGAATTTTAAGCTAAATTGTTTGTTTCGAATGCATTTGAAGCTAAAACATGTATATTGCATAGATTCGAAGCTAAATATTGTGTTGCGCTTGAATTCGAAGCAGAATCATGTGTGTCGCCTGAATTTTAAGCTAAATCGTTTATTTCGCATGAATATGAAGCTATATCATATGTCTCGCATGAATTTGAAGCTAATTCATGTGTTTCGAATGAATTTGTTTCGTATGCGTTTGCAGGTAAAACATTTATTTCGCATGGATTTGAAGCTAAATAATGTGATTCGCTTGAACTCGAAGCTAAATCATGTGTTTCCATGAATTTTAATTTAAATCGTTTGTTTCGCATGAATTTGTAGCTATATCATGTGTCTAGCATTGATATGAAGCTAATTCATGTGTCTCGCATGAACTTTAAGCTAAATCGTTTGTATCGCATGAATATGAAGCTATAGCATGTGTCTCGCATGAACTTGATGCTAATTCATGTGTTTCGCATCAATTTGAGGATAAATCGTTTGTTTCGAATGCATTTGAAGATAAATCATGTATTACGCATAGATTTGAAGCTAAATCATGTGTTTCGCATGAATTTTAAGCTAAAGGCTTTGTTTCGTATGCATTTGAAGCTAAATCGTTTGTTTCGCGTGATTATGAACCTATATCATATGTCTCGCATGAATAGGAACTAATTCATGTGTTTCGTATGGATCGAAACTAAATCATGTGTTTCGCATAAATTTTAAGATAAATCGTTTGATTCGCATGAATTTGAAGCTATATCATGTGTCTAGCATAAATATGAAGCTTAATCATGTGTTTCGAATGAATTTGAAGCTAACTCGATTGTTTCGTATGCATTTGAAGCTAAATCATGTATTTCGCATATATTTGATGCTAATTCATGTGTTTCGAATGAATTTGAAGCTAACTCGTTTGTTTCGTATGCATTTGATGCTAAATCATGTGTTTCGCATGAATTCGAAGCTTAATCACGTGTTTCGCATGAATTTGAATCTCAGTCACGTGTTACGCATGAATTTGAAGCTAAATCACGTGTTTCGAATGAATTTGAAGCCAAATCGTTTGTTTCGTATGCAGTTGAAGGTACATCATGTATTTCGCATAGATTTTAAGCTAAATAATGTGTTTAGCATGAATTCGATGCTTAGTCATGTGTCTCGCATGAATTTGTAGCAAAATCATGTGTTTCGTATGCAATTGAAGCAAAATCATGTTTTTCGCATAGATTTGAAGCTAAATAATGCGTATCGCATGAATTCGAAGCTAATTCATGTGTTTCGCATGAATTTTAAGCTAAAGCGTTTGTTTCGTATGCATTTGAAGCTAAATCGTTTATTTCGCGTGAATATGAACCTATATCATATGTCTCGCATGAATTTGAACACAATCATGTGTTTCGTACGCATTTGAATCTAAATCACGTGTCTCGCATGTATTCGAAGCTAAATCATGTTTTACGCATGAATTTTAAGCTAAACCGTTTGTTTCGCTTGAATTTGAAGCTAAATCATGTGTTTTGCATGAATTTGAAGCTGATTCATGTGTTGGAATGAATTTGAAGCTAAAGCGTTTGTTTCGTATGCATTTGAAGCAAAATCATGTATTTCGCATAGATTTGAATTTAAATAATGTGTTTTGCAATGAATTCGAAGCTAAATCATGTGCTTCGTATGCATTTGAAGGTAAAACATTTATTTCGCATGAATTTGAAGCTATATCACGCGTATAGCATAAATATGAAGCTAATTCATGTGTTTCGAATGAATTTGAAGCTCAGTCAAGTGTTTCGCATGGATTTTAAGCTAGCTCATATATTTCGCATAGATTTTAAGCTAAATATTGGGTCCCACATGAATTTGAAGCTAATTCATGTGTTTCGAATGAATTTAAAGCTGAATCGTTTGTTTCGTATGCAGTTGAAGGCAAATAATGTATTTCGCATGGATTTGAAGCTAAATAATGTGTTAAGCATGAATTCGATGCTAAATCATGTGTTCCGCACGAATTCGAAGCTAAATCATCTGTTTCGCATAAATTGTAAGATAATTCATTTGTTTTTCATGAATTTGAAACTAACTTATTTGTCTCGCTTGAATTTGAACTTAATTCATATGTTTCGTATGAATTTGAAGCTATCTAGTGTGTTTCGTATGCATTTCAAGTTAAATCATGTATATCGCATAGATTTGAAGGTAAATAATGTGTTTCGAAAGAAGTCGAAGCTAAATCATGTGTTTCGCATGAATTTTAAGCTAAATCGTTTATTACGCATGAATATGAAGCTATATCATATGTCTCGCATGAATTTGAAGCTAATTCATGTGTTTCGAATGAATTTGAAGTTACATCGTTTGTTTCGTATGCATTTGAAGGTAAAACATTTATTTCGCATGGATTTGAAGCTAAATAATGTGATTCGCTTGAATTCGAAGATTAATCATGTGTTTCGCATGAATTTGAAGCTCAGTCACGTGTTTCGCATGAATTTCAATCTATATCATGTGTCTAGCATGAATATGATGCTAATTCATGTGTTTCGAATGACTTTGAAGCTAAATCGTTTGTTTCGTATGCAGTTGAAGTTAAGTCATGTATTTCGCATGAATTTGAAGCTAATTCATACGTTTTGCATGAAATCGAAGCTGAATCATTTGATTCGCACGAATTTAGAGCTAAATCGTTTGTTTCGTATGCAGTTGAAGGTAAATCTTGTATATCGCATAGATTTGAAGCGAAATAATGTGTCTCGCGTGAATTTGAATCTAATTCATGTGTTTCGAATGAATTTGAAGTGACATCGTTTGTTTCGCATGAATTTGAAGCTGAGTCACGTGTTACGCATGAATTCGTAGCTGGGTCATGTGTTTCGCATGAATTTTAAGCTAAATCGTTTGTTTCGAATGCATTTGAAGCTAAATCATGTATATCGCATAGATTCGAAGCTAAATATTGTGTTGCGCATGAATTCGAAGCTGAATCATGTGTGTCGCCTGAATTTTAAGCTAAATCGTTTATTACGCATTAATATGAAGCTATATCATATGTCTCGCATGAATTTGAAGCTAAATCACGCGTTCCGCATTAATTTGAAGCTGAATCATGTATTTCGGATGAACTTTAAGCTAAATCGTTTGTTTGGCATGAATATGAAGCTATAGCGTGTGTCTCACATGAACTTGATGCTAATTCATGTGTTCCGAATCAATTTGAAGCTAAATCGTTTGTTGCGTATGCATTTGAAGATAAATCTTGTATTACGCATAGATTTGAAGCTGAATTATGTGTTCCGCACGAATTCGAAGCTAAATCATGTGTTACGCATGAATTTGAAGCTAACTCGATTGTTTCGTATGCATTTGAAGCTAAATCATGTGTCCCGCATGAACTCGAAGCTCAGTCACGTGTTTCGCATGAATTCGAAGCTAAATCGTTAGTTTCGTATGCATTTGAAGCTAGATCATGTATCTCGCATGGATTTGAAGCTAAATAATGTGTTTAGCATGAATTTGGGGCTAATTCATGTGTTTCGAATGAATTTGAAGCTAAATCGTTTGTTTCGTATGCATTTGAAATTAAATCATGTATTTCGCATTGATTTGAAGCTCATTAATGTGTTTCGCATGAATTCGAAGTTAAATCATGTGTTTCGCATGATTTCGAAGCTGAATAATGCGTCTCGCATGAATTTGAATCTAAGTCGCGTATTTCGCATGAATTCGAAGCTAATCATGAGTTTCGAATCAATTTGAAGCTAAATCGTATGTTACGTATGCATTTGAAGCTAAATCATGTATTTCCCATACATTTCAAGCTAAATAATGTGTCTCGCGTGAATTTGAATCTAATTCATGTGTTTCGAATGAATTTGAAGCTACATCGTTTGTTTCGCATAGATTTGAAGCAGAATTATGTGTTCCGCATGAATTCGAAGCTGAATCATGTGTTTCGCATGAATTTTAAGCTAAATCGTTTGTTTCGAATGCATTTGAAGCTAAATCATGTATATTGCATAGATTCGAAGCTAAATATTGTGTTGCGCATGAATTCGAAGCAGAATCATGTGTGTCGCCTGAATTTTAAGCTAAATCGTTTATTTCGCATGAATATGAAGCTATATCTTATGTCTCGCATGAATTTGAAGCCAATTCATGTGTTTCGAATGAATTTGTTTCGTATGCATTTGAAGGTAAAACATTTATTTCTCATGGATTTGAAGCTAAATAATGTGATTCGCTTGAACTCGAAGCTAAATCATGTGTTTCCATGAATTTTAATTTAAATCGTTTGTTTCGCATGAATTTGTAGCTATATCATGTGTCTATCATTGATATGAAGCTAATTCATGTGTCTCGCATGAACTTTAAGCTAAATCGTTTGTATCGCATGAATATGAAGCTATAGCATGTGTCTCGCATGAACTTGATGCTAATTCATGTGTTTCGCATCAATTTGAGGATAAATCGTTTGTTTCGAATGCATTTGAAGATAAATCATGTATTACGCATAGATTTGAAGCTAAATCATGTGTTTCGCATGAATTTTAAGCTAAAGGGTTTGTTTCGTATGCATTTGAAGCTAAATCGTTTGTTTCGCGTGATTATGAACCTATATCATATGTCTCGCATGAATAGGAACTAATTCATGTGTTTCGCATGAATCGAAACTAAATCGTGTTTCGCATAAATTTTAAGATAAATCGTTTGATTCGCATGAATTTGAAGCTATATCATGTGTCTAGCATCAATATGAAGCTTAATCATGTGTTTCGAATGAATTTGAAGCTTACTCGATTGTTTCGTATGCATTTGAAGCTAAATCATGTATTTCGCATATATTTGATGCTAATTCATGTGTTTCGAATGAATTTGAAGCTAACTCGTTTGTTTCGTATGCATTTGATGCTAAATCATGTGTTTCGCATGAATTCGAAGCTTAATCACGTGTTTCGCATGAATTTGAATCTCAGTCACGTGTTACGCATGAATTTGAAGCTAAATCACGTGTTTCGAATGAATTTGAAGCCAAATCGTTTGTTTCGTATGCAGTTGAAGGTACATCATATATTTCGCATAGATTTTAAGCTAAGTAATGTGTTTAGCATGAATTCGATGCTAAATCATGTGTCTCGCATGATTTTGTAGCAAAATCATGTGTTTCGTATGCATTTGAAGCAAAATCATGTTTTTCGCATAGATTTGAAGCTCAATATTGGGTCTCTCATGAATTCGAAGCTAAATCATGTGTTACGCATGAATTTGAAGCTAACTCGATTGTTTCGTATGCATTTGAAGCTAAATCATGTGTCCCGCATGAACTCGAAGCTCAGTCACGTGTTTCGCATGAATTCGAAGCTAAATCGTTTGTTTCGTATGCATTTGAAGCTAGATCATGTATCTCGCATGGATTTGAAGCTAAATAATGTGTTTAACATGAATTTGGGGCTAATTCATGTGTTTCGAATGAATTTGAAGCTAAATCGTTTGTTTCGTATGCATTTGAAATTAAATCATGTATTTCGCATTGATTTGAAGCTCAATATTGTGCTTCGCATGAATTCGAAGCTAAATCATGTGTTTCGCATGAATTCGAAGCTGAATAATGCGTCTCGCATGAATTTGAATCTAAGTCGCGTATTTCGCATGAATTCGAAGCTAATCACGAGTTTTGAATCAATTTGAAGCTAAATCGTATGTTACGTATGCATTTGAAGCTAAATCATGTATTTCCTATACATTTCAAGCTAAATAATGTGTCTCGCGTGAATTTGAATCTAATTCATGTGTTTCGAATGAATTTGAAGCTACATCGTTTGTTTCGCATAGATTTGAAGCTGAATTATGTGTTCCGCATGAATTCGAAGCTGAATCATGTGTTTTGCATGAATTTAAGCTAAATCGTTTGTTTCGTATGCATTTGAAATTAAATCATGTATTTCGCATTGATTTGAAGCTCATTAATGTGTTTCGCATGAATTCGAAGTTAAATCATGTGTTTCGCATGATTTCGAAGCTGAATAATGCGTCTCGCATGAATTTGAATCTAAGTCGCGTATTTCGCATGAATTCGAAGCTAATCATGAGTTTCGAATCAATTTGAAGCTAAATCGTATGTTACGTATGCATTTGTAGCTAAATCATGTATTTCCCATACATTTCAAGCTAAATAATGTGTCTCGCGTGAATTTGAATCTAATTCATGTGTTTCGAATGAATTTGAAGCTACATCGTTTGTTTCGCATAGATTTGAAGCAGAATTATGTGTTCCGCATGAATTCGAAGCTGAATCATGTGTTTTGCATGAATTTTAAGCTAAATCGTTTGTTTCGAATGCATTTGTAGCTAAATCATGTATATTGCATAGATTCGAAGCTAAATATTGTGTTGCGCATGAATTCGAAGCAGAATCATGTGTGTCGCCTGAATTTTAAGCTAAATCGGTTATTTCGCATGAATATGAAGTTATATCATATGTCTCGCATGAATTTGCAGCTAATTCATGTGTTTCGAATGAATTTGTTTCGTATGCATTTGAAGGTAAAACATTTATTTCGCATGGATTTGAAGCTAAATAATGTGATTCGCACGAATTCGAAGCTAAATCATGTGTTTCGCATGAATTTTAAGCTAAAGCGTTTGTTTGGTATGCATTTGAAGCTAAATCATGTATTTCGCATAGATTTGCATTTAAATAATGTGTTTCGCAGGATCTCGAAGCGAAATCATGAGTTTCGCATGAATTCGAAGCTGAATCATGTGTTTCGCCTGAATTTTAAGCTAAAGCGTTTGTTTGGTATGCATTTGAAGCTAAATCATGTATTTCGCATAGATTTGCATTTAAATAATGTGTTTCGCAGGATCTCGAAGCGAAATCATGAGTTTCGCATGAATTCGAAGCTGAATCATGTGTTTCGCCTGAATTTTAAGCTAAATCGTTTGTTTCGCATGAATTTTAAGTTAAGTCGTTTGTTTCTCATGAATTTGAAACTAAATCATGTGTCTCGCATGAATGTGAAGCTTATTCATGTGTTTCGAATGTATTTGAAGCTAACTCGATTGGTTCGTATACATTTGAAGCAAAATCATGCGTGCCGCATGAACTTGAAGCTCAGTCACGCGTTTCGCATGAATTCGAAGCTAAATCGTTTGTATCGTATGCATTTGAAGATAAATCATGTATTACGCATAGATTTGAAGCTGAATTATGTGTTTCGCACGAATTCGAAGCTAAATCATGTGTTTCGCATGAATTTTAAGCTAAAGCGTTTGTTTCGTATGCATTTGAAGCTATATCATGTATTTCGCATAGATTTGCATTTAATAATGTGTTTTGCATGAATTCGAAGCTTAATCATGTGTTTCGCATGAATTTGAATCTCAGTCACGTGTTACGCATGAATTTAAAGCTAAATCTTGTGTCTCGCATGAATTTGAAGCAAAATCATGTGTTTCGTATGCATTTGAAGCAAAATCATGTATTTCGCATGTATTTGAAACTAATTCATGTGTTTCGCATGAATTCGAAGCTAAATCACGTGTCTCGCATGAATTCGAAGCTAAAATCATGTTTTTCGCATGAATTTTAAGCTAAACCGTTGGTTTTGCTTGAATTTGATGCTAAATCATGTGTTTCGAATGAATTCGAAGCTTAATCATGTGTTTCGCATGAATTTGAATCTCAGTCACATGTTACGCATGAATTTAAAGCTAAATCTTGTGTCTCGCATGAATTTGAAGCAAAATCATGTGTTTCGTATGCATTTGAAGCAAAATCATGTATTCGCATGAATTTTAAGCTAAACCGTTTGTTTTGCTTGAATTTGAAGCTAAATCATGTGTTTCGCATGAATTTGAAGCTGATTCATGTGTTTGAATGAATTTGAAGCTAAAGCGATTGTATCGTATGCATTTGAAGATAAATCATGTATTACGCATAGATTTGAAGCTGAATTATGTGTTTCGCACGAATTCGGTGCTAAATCATGTGCTTCGCATGAAATTTAAGCTAAACCGTTCGTTTCGTATGTATTTGAAGCTATATCATGTGTTTCGTATGAATTTGATGCTAATTCATGTGTTTCGAATGAATTTGAAGCTAAATCACGTGTTTCGCATGAATTCGAGCTAAATCATGTGTTTCGCATGAATTTTAAGCTCATTCATGTGTTTCGAATGAATTTGAAGCTAACTCGTTTGTTTCGTATGCATTTAAAGCTAAATCATGCGTCCCGCATGAACTTGAAGCTCAGTCACGCGTTTTGCATGAATTCGAAGCTAAATCGTTTGTGTCGTATGCATTTGAAGATAAATCATGTATTACGCATAGATTTGAAGTTGAATTATGTGTTTCGCACGAATTCGAAGCTAAATCATGTGTTTCGCATGAATTTTAAGCTAAAGCGTTCGTTTCGTATGCATTTGAAGCTAAATCATGTATTTCGCATAGATTTGCATTTAAATAATGTGTTTTGCATGAATTCGAAGCTAAATCATGTGCTTCGTATGCATTTGAAGGTAAAACATTTATTTCGCACATCTTTGAGGCTAAATAGTGTGTTTCGCAGGATCTCGAAGCGAAATCATGAGTTCGCATGAATTCGAAGCTGAATCATGTGTTTCGCCTGAATTTTAAGCTAAATCGTTTGTTTCGCATGAATTTTCAGTTAGGTCGTTTGTTTCTCATGAATTTGAAACTAAATCATGTGTCTCGCATGAATGTGAAGCTTATTCATGTGTTTCGAATGAATTTGAAGCCTAACTCGATTGTTTCGTATGCATTTGAAGCTAAATCATGTGTTTCGCATGAATTCGAAGCTAAGTCATGGTGTTTCGTATGAATGTCGAAGCTGAATCATGTGTTTCGCATAAATTTCAAGCTAAATCACGCGTTTCGCATTAATTTCAAGCTTAATCATGTGTTTCGCATGAATTTGAATCTCAGTCACGTGTTACGCATGAATTTGAAGCTAAATCACGTGTTTCGAATGAATTTGAAGCCAAATCGTTTGTTTCGTATGCAGTTGAAGGCACATCATGTATTTCGCATAGATTTTAAGCTAAATAATGTGTTTAGCATGAATTCGATGCTAAATCATGTGTCTCGCATGAATTTGAAGCAAAATCATGTGTTTCGTATGCATTTGAAGCAAAATCACGTATTTCGCATAGATGTAAAGCTAAGTATTGTGTTTCGCATGAATTCGAAGCTGAATCATGTGTTTCGCATCAACTTTAAACTAAATCGTTTATTTCGCATGAATATGAAGCTATAGCATATGTCTCGCATGAATTTGATGCTAATTCATTTGTTTCGAATCAATTTGAAGCTGACTCGTTTGTTTCGTATGCATTTGAAGCAGAATCATGTGTGTCGCACGAATTTGAAGATCAGTCACGTGTAACGAATGAATTTGAAGCTAAATCGTTCGTATCGTTTGCATTTGAAACTAAATCTTGTGTCTCGCATGAATTTGAAGCAAAATCATGTGTTTCGTATGCATTTGAAGCAAAATCATGTATTCCGCATAGATTTGAAGCTAAATAATGTGTATCGTATGAATTTAAAGCTAATTCATGTGTTTCGCATGAATTCGAAGCTAAATCATGTGCTTCGTATGCATTTGAAGCTAAAACATATATTTCGCATGTATTTGAAACTAATTCATGTGTTTCGCATGAATACGAAGCTAAATCTTGTGTCTCGCATGAATTTGAAGCAAAATCATGTGTTTCGTATGCATTTGAATCTAAATTACGTCTCTCGCATGAATTCGAAGCTAAATCATGTGTTTCGCATGAATTTGAATCTCAGTCACGTGTTACGCATGAATTTAAAGCTAAATCTTGTGTCTCGCATGAATTTGAAGCAAAATCATGTGTTTCGTATGCATTTGAAGCAAAATCATGTATTTCGCATGTATTTGAAACTAATTCATGTGTTTCGCATGAATTCGAAGCTAAATCACGTGTCTCGCATGAATTCGAAGCTAAATCATGTTTTTCGCATGAATTTTAAGCTAAACCGTTGGTTTTGCTTGAATTTGATGCTAAATCATGTGTTTCGAATGAATTCGAAGCTTAATCATGTGTTTCGCATGAATTTGAATCTCAGTCACATGTTACGCATGAATTTAAAGCTAAATCTTGTGTCTCGCATGAATTTGAAGCAAAATCATGTGTTTCGTATGCATTTGAAGCAAAATCATGTATTTCGCATGAATTTTAAGCTAAACCGTTTGTTTTGCTTGAATTTGAAGCTAAATCATGGTGTTTCGCATGAATTTGAAGCTGATTCATGTGTTTGAATGAATTTGAAGCTAAAGCGATTGTATCGTATGCATTTGAAGATAAATCATGTATTACGCATAGATTTGAAGCTGAATTATGTGTTTCGCACGAATTCGGTGCTAAATCATGTGCTTCGCATGAAATTTAAGCTAAACCGTTCGTTTCGTATGTATTTGAAGCTATATCATGTGTTTCGTATGAATTTGATGCTAATTCATGTGTTTCGAATGAATTTGAAGCTAAATCACGTGTTTCGCATGAATTCGAGCTAAATCATGTGTTTCGCATGAATTTTAAGCTCATTCATGTGTTTCGAATGAATTTGAAGCTAACTCGTTTGTTTCGTATGCATTTGAAGCTAAATCATGCGTCCCGCATGAACTTGAAGCTCAGTCACGCGTTTTGCATGAATTCGAAGCTAAATCGTTTGTGTCGTATGCATTTGAAGATAAATCATGTATTACGCATAGATTTGAAGTTGAATTATGTGTTTCGCACGAATTCGAAGCTAAATCATGTGTTTCGCATGAATTTTAAGCTAAAGCGTTCGTTTCGTATGCATTTGAAGCTAAATCATGTATTTCGCATAGATTTGCATTTAAATAATGTGTTTTGCATGAATTCGAAGCTAAATCATGTGCTTCGTATGCATTTGAAGGTAAAACATTTATTTCGCACATCTTTGAGGCTAAATAGTGTGTTTCGCAGGATCTCGAAGCGAAATCATGAGTTTCGCATGAATTCGAAGCTGAATCATGTGTTTCGCCTGAATTTTAAGCTAAATCGTTTGTTTCGCATGAATTTTCAGTTAGGTCGTTTGTTTCTCATGAATTTGAAACTAAATCATGTGTCTCGCATGAATGTGAAGCTTATTCATGTGTTTCGAATGAATTTGAAGCTAACTCGATTGTTTCGTATGCATTTGAAGCTAAATCATGTGTTTCGCATGAATTCGAAGCTAAGTCATGTGTTTCGTATGAATTCGAAGCTGAATCATGTGTTTCGCATAAATTTCAAGCTAAATCACGCGTTTCGCATTAATTTCAAGCTTAATCATGTGTTTCGCATGAATTTGAATCTCAGTCACGTGTTACGCATGAATTTGAAGCTAAATCACGTGTTTCGAATGAATTTGAAGCCAAATCGTTTGTTTCGTATGCAGTTGAAGGCACATCATGTATTTCGCATAGATTTTAAGCTAAATAATGTGTTTAGCATGAATTCGATGCTAAATCATGTGTCTCGCATGAATTTGAAGCAAAATCATGTGTTTCGTATGCATTTGAAGCAAAATCACGTATTTCGCATAGATGTAAAGCTAAGTATTGTGTTTCGCATGAATTCGAAGCTGAATCATGTGTTTCGCATCAACTTTAAACTAAATCGTTTATTTCGCATGAATATGAAGCTATAGCATATGTCTCGCATGAATTTGATGCTAATTCATTTGTTTCGAATCAATTTGAAGCTGACTCGTTTGTTTCGTATGCATTTGAAGCAGAATCATGTGTGTCGCACGAATTTGAAGATCAGTCACGTGTAACGAATGAATTTGAAGCTAAATCGTTCGTATCGTTTGCATTTGAAACTAAATCTTGTGTCTCGCATGAATTTGAAGCAAAATCATGTGTTTCGTATGCATTTGAAGCAAAATCATGTATTCCGCATAGATTTGAAGCTAAATAATGTGTATCGTATGAATTTAAAGCTAATTCATGTGTTTCGCATGAATTCGAAGCTAAATCATGTGCTTCGTATGCATTTGAAGCTAAAACATATATTTCGCATGTATTTGAAACTAATTCATGTGTTTCGCATGAATACGAAGCTAAATCTTGTGTCTCGCATGAATTTGAAGCAAAATCATGTGTTTCGTATGCATTTGAATCTAAATTACGTCTCTCGCATGAATTCGAAGCTAAATCATGTTCTTCGCATGAATTTTAAGCTAAACCGTTTGTTTCGCTTGAATTTGAAGCTAAATCATGTTTTGCATGAATTCGAAGCTTAATCACGTGTTTCGCATGAATTTGAATCTCAGTCACGTGTTACGCATGAATTTGAAGCTAAATCACGTGTTTCGAATGAATTTGAAGCCAAATCGTTTGTTTCGTATGCAGTTTAAGGTACATCATGTATTTTGCATAGATTTTAAGCTAAATAATGTGTTTAGCATGAATTCGATGCTAAATCATGTGTCTCGCATGAATTTGAAGCAAAATCATGTGTTTCGTATGCATTTGAAGCAAAATCATGTTTTTCGCATAGATTTGAAGCTATATAATGCGTATCGCATGAATTCGAAGCTAAATCATGTGTTTCGCATGAATTTTAAGCTAAAGCGTTTGTTTCGTATGCATTTGAAGCTAAATCGTTTGTTTCGCGTGAATATGAACTAATATCATATGCCTCGCATGAATTGGAACTAATTCATGTGTTTCGCATGAATTCGAAACTAAATCATGTGTTTCGCATAAATTTTAAGATAAATCGTTTGATTCGCATGAATTTGAAGCTATATCATGTGTCTAGCATCAATATGAAGCTTAATCATGTGTTTCGAATGAATTTGAAGCTAACTCGATTGTTTCGTATGCATTTGAAGCTAAATCATGTATTTCGCATATATTTGATGCTAATTCATGTGTTTCGAATGAATTTGTAGCTAAATCGTTTGTTCCGTATGCAGTTGAAGGTAAATTATGTATTTCGCATAGATTTGAAGGTAAATATTGTGTTTCGCATGAATTCGAATCTGAATCATGTGTTTCGCATGAACTTTAAGCTAAATCGTTTGTATCGCATGAATATGAAGCTATAGCATGTGTCTCGCATGAACTTGATGCTAATTCATGTGTTTCGCAACAATTTGAGGCTAAATCGTTTGTTTCGTATGCATTTGAAGATAAATCATGTATTACGCATAAATTTGAAGCTGAATTATGTGTTTCGCACGATTTCGAAGCTAAATCATGTGTTACGCATGAATTTTAAGCTAAATTGTTTGTTTCGAATGCTTTTGAAGATAAATCATGTATTACGCATAGATTTGAAGCTGAATCATGTGTTTCTCATGAATTTTAAACTAAAGCGTTTGTTTCGTATGCATTTGAAGCTAAATCGTTTGTTTCGCGTGAATATGAACCTATATCATATGTCTCGCCTGAATTGGAACTAATTCATGTGTTTCGCATGAATTCGAAACTAAATCATGTGTTTCGCATAAATTTTAAGATAAATCGTTTGATTCGCATGAATTTGAAGCTATATCATGTGTCTAGCATCAATATGAAGCTTAATCATGTGTTTCGAATGAATTTGAAGCTAACTCGATTGTTTCGTATGCATTTGAAGCTAAATCATGTATTTCGCATATATTTGATGCTAATTCATGTGTTTCGAATGAATTTGAAGCTAACTCGTTTGTTTCGTATGCATTTGAGCTAAATCATGTGTTTCGCATGAATTCGAAGCTTAATCACGTGTTTCGCATGAATTTGAATCTCAGTCACGTGTTACGCATGAATTTGAAGCTAAATCACGTGTTTCGAATGAATTTGAAGCCAAATCGTTTGTTTCGTATGCAGTTAAAGGTACATCATGTATTTCGCATAGATTTTAAGCTAAATAATGTGTTTAGCATGAATTCGATGCTAAATCATGTGTCTCGCATGAATTTGAAGCAAAATCATGTGTTTCGTATGCATTTGAAGCAAAAACATGTTTTTCGCATAGATTTGAAGCTAAATAATGCGTATCGCATGAATTCGAAGCTAAATCATGTGTTTCGCATGAATTTTAAGCTAAAGCGTTTGTTTCGTATGCATTTGAAGCTAAATCGTTTATTTCGCGTGAATATGAACCAATATCATATGTCTCGCATGAATTGGAACTAATTCATGTGTTTCGCATGAATTTTAAGATAAATCGTATGATTCGCATGAATTTGAAGCTATATCATGTGTCTAGCATCAATATGAAGCTTAATCATTTGTTTCGAATGAATTTGAAGCTAACTCGATTGTTTCGTATGCATTTGAAGCTAAATCATGTATTTCGCATTGATTTGAAGCTAATTGATGTGTTTCGAATGAATTTGAAGCTAACTCGTTTGTTTCGTATGCATTTGATGCAAAATCATGTGTTTCGCATGAATTCGAAGCTTAATCATGTGTTTCGCATGAATTTGAATCTCAGTCACGTGTAACGCATGAATTTGAAGCTAAATCACTTGTTTCGAATGAATTTGAAGCCAAATCGTTTGTTTCGTATGCAGTTGAAGGTACATCATGTATTTCGCATAGATTTTAAGCTAATTAATGTGTTTAGCATAAATTCGATGCTAAATCATGTGTCTCGCATGAATTTGAAGCAAAATCATGTGTTTCGTATGCAATTGAAGCAAAATCACGTATTTCGCATAGATTTGAAGCTCAATATTGGGTCTCACATGAATTTGAAGCTAATACATGTGTTTCGATTGAATTTAAAGCTTAATCGTTTGTTCCGTATGCATTTGAAGCTAAATCATGTATTTCGCATAGATGTGAAGCTAAATATTGTGTTTCGCATGAATTCGAAGCTGAATCATGTGTTTCGCATCAACTTTAATCTAAATCTTTTATTTCGCATGAATATGAAGCTATAGCATGTGTCTCGCATGAATTTGATGCTAATTCATTTGTTTCGAATCGATTTGAAGCTGACTCGTTTGTTTCGTATGCATTTGAAGCAGAATCTTGTGTGACGCACGAATTTGAAGATCAGTCACGAGTAACGCATGAATTTGAAGCTAAATCATTCGTATCGTATGCATTTGAAGCTAAATCTTGTGTCTCGCATGAATTTGAAGCAAAATCATGTGTTTCGTATGCATTTGAATCTAAATCACGCCTCTCGCATGAATTCGAAGCTAAATCATGTTTTTCGCATGAATTTTAAGCTAAACCGTTTGTTTCGCTTGAATTTGAAGCTAAATCATGTGTTTCGCATGAATTCGAAGCTTAATCAGGTGTTTTTCTCATGAATTTTAATCTCAGTCACGTGTTACGCATGAATTTGAAGCTAAATCACGTGTTTCGAATGAATTTGAAGCCAAATCGTTTGTTTCGTATGCAGTTGAAGGTACATCATGTATTTCGCATAGATTTTAAGCTAAATAATGTGTTTAGCATGAATTCGATGCTAAATCTTGTGTCTCGCATGAATTTGAAGCAAAATCATGTGTTTCGTATGCATTTGAAGCAAAATCATGTTTTTCGCATAGATTTGAAGCTAAATAATGCGTATCGCATGAATTCGAAGCTAAATCATGTGTTTCGCATGAATTTTAAGCTAAAGCGTTTGTTTCGTATGCATTTGAAGCTAAATCGTTTATTTCGCGTGTATATGAACCTATATCATATGTCTCGCATGAATTGGAACTAATTCATGAGATTCGCACGAATACGAAACTAAATCATGTGTTTCGCATGAATTTGAAGCTATATCATGTGTCTAGCATCAATATGAAGCTTAATCATGTGTTTCGAATGAATTTGAAGCTAACTCGATTGTTTCGTATGCATTTGAAGCTAAATCATGTATTTCGCATATATTTGATGCTAATTCATGTGTTTCGAATGAATTTGAAGCTAACTCGTTTGTTTCGTATGCATTTGATGCTAAATCATGTGTTTCGCATGAATTCGAAGCTTAATCACGTGTTTCGCATGAATTTGAATCTCAGTCACGTGTTACGCATGAATTTGAAGCTAAATCACGTGTTTCGAATGAATTTGAAGCCAAATCGTTTGTTTCGTATGCAGTTGAAGGTACATCATGTATTTCGCATAGATTTTAAGCTAAATAATGTGTTTAGCATGAATTCGATGCTAAATCATGTGTCTCGCATGAATTTGAAGCAAAATCATGTGTTTCGTATGCATTTGAAGCAAAATCATGTTTTTCGCATAGATTTGAAGCTAAATAATGCGTATCGCATGAATTCGAAGCTAATTCATGTGTTTCGCATGAATTTTAAGCTAAAGCGTTTGTTTCGTATGCATTTGAAGCTAAATCGTTTATTTCGCGTGAATATGAACTAATATCATATGTCTCGCATGAATTGGAACTAATTCATGTGTTTCGCATGAATTCGAAACTAAATCATGTGTTTCGCATAAATTTTAAGATAAATCGTTTGATTCGCATGAATATGAAGCTATAGCATGTGTCTCGCATGAACTTGATGCTAATTCATGTGTTTCGCAACAATTTGAGGCTAAATCGTTTGTTTCGTACGCATTTGAAGATAAATCATGTATTACGCATAAATTTGAAGCTGAATTATGTGTTTCGCACGATTTCGAAGCTAAATCATGTGTTACGCATGAATTTTAAGCTAAATTGTTTGTTTCGAATGCTTTTGAAGATAAATCATGTATTACGCATAGATTTGAAGCTGAATCATGTGTTTCTCATGAATTTTAAGCTAAAGCGTTTGTTTCGTATGCATTTGAAACTAAATCGTTTGTTTCGCGTGAATATGAACCTATATCATATGTCTCGCATGAATTGGAACTAATTCATGAGTTTCGCACGAATTCGAAACTAAATCATGTGTTTCGCATAAATTTTAAGATAAATCGTTTGATTCGCATGAATTTGAAGCTATATCATGTGTCTAGCATCAATATGAAGCTTAATCATGTGTTTCGATTGAATTTGAAGCTAACTCGATTGTTTCGTATGCATTTGAAGCTAAATCATGTATTTCGCATATATTTGATGCTAATTCATGTGTTTCGAATGAATTTGAAGCTAACTCGTTTGTTTCGTATGCATTTGATGCTAAATCATGTGTTTCGCATGAATTCGAAGCTTAATCACGTGTTTCGCATGAATTTGAATCTCAGTCACGTGTTACGCATGAATTTGAAGCTAAATCACGTGTTTCGAATGAATTTGAAGCCAAATCGTTTGTTTCGTATGCAGTTGAAGGTACATCATGTATTTCGCATAGATTTTAAGCTAAATAATGTGTTTAGCATGAATTCGATGCTAAATCATGTGTCTCGCATGAATTTGAAGCAAAATCATGTGTTTCGTATGCATTTGAAGCAAAATCATGTTTTTCGCATAGATTTGAAGCTATATAATGCGTATCGCATGAATTCGAAGCTAAATCATGTGTTTCGCATGAATTTTAAGCTAAAGCGTTTGTTTCGTATGCATTTGAAGCTAAATCGTTTGTTTCGCGTGAATATGAACTAATATCATATGCCTCGCATGAATTGGAACTAATTCATGTGTTTCGCATGAATTCGAAACTAAATCATGTGTTTCGCATAAATTTTAAGATAAATCGTTTGATTCGCATGAATTTGAAGCTATATCATGTGTCTAGCATCAATATGAAGCTTAATCATGTGTTTCGAATGAATTTGAAGCTAACTCGATTGTTTCGTATGCATTTGAAGCTAAATCATGTATTTCGCATATATTTGATGCTAATTCATGTGTTTCGAATGAATTTGAAGCTAACTCGTTTGTTTCGTATGCATTTGATGCTAAATCATGTGTTTCGCATGAATTCGAAGCTTAATCACGTGTTTCGCATGAATTTGAATCTCAGTCACGTGTTACGCATGAATTTGAAGCTAAATCACGTGTTTCGAATGAATTTGAAGCCAAATCGTTTGTTTCGTATGCAGTTGAAGGTACATCATGTATTTCGCATAGATTTTAAGCTAAATAATGTGTTTAGTATGAATTCGATGCTAAATCATGTGTCTCGCATGATTTTGTAGCAAAATCATGTGTTTCGTATGCATTTGAAGCAAAATCATGTTTTTCGCATAGATTTGAAGCTCAATATTGGGTCTCACATGAATTCGAAGCTAAATCATGTGTTACGCATGAATTTGAAGCTAACTCGATTGTTTCGTATGCATTTGAAGCTAAATCATGTGTCCCGCATGAACTCGAAGCTCAGTCACGTGTTTCGCATGAATTCGAAGCTAAATCGTTTGTTTGGTATGCATTTGAAGCTAGATCATGTATCTCGCATGGATTTGAAGCTAAATAATGTGTTTAGCATGAATTTGGGGCTAATTCATGTGTTTCGAATGAATTTGAAGCTAAATCGTTTGTTTCGTATGCATTTGAAATTAAATCATGTATTTCGCATTGATTTGAAGCTCATTAATGTGTTTCGCATGAATTCGAAGTTAAATCATGTGTTTCGCATGATTTCGAAGCTGAATAATGCGTCTCGCATGAATTTGAATCTAAGTCGCGTATTTCGCATGAATTCGAAGCTAATCATGAGTTTCGAATCAATTTGAAGCTAAATCGTATGTTACGTATGCATTTGAATCTAAATCATGTATTTCCCATACATTTCAAGCTAAATAATGTGTCTCGCGTGAATTTGAATCTAATTCATGTGTTTCGAATGAATTTGAAGCTACATCGTTTGTTTCGCATAGATTTGAAGCAGAATTATGTGTTCCGCATGAATTCGAAGCTGAATCATGTGTTTCGCATGAATTTTAAGCTAAATCGTTTGCATTCATGTGTTTCGAATGAATTTGTTTCGTATGCATTTGAAGGTAAAACATTTATTTCTCATGGATTTGAAGCTAAATAATGTGATTCGCTTGAACTCGAAGCTAAATCATGTGTTTCCATGAATTTTAATTTAAATCGTTTGTTTCGCATGAATTTGTAGCCATATCATGTGTCTATCATTGATATGAAGCTAATTCATGTGTCTCGCATGAACTTTAAGCTAAATCGTTTGTATCGCATGAATATGAAGCTATAGCATGTGTCTCGCATGAACTTGATGCTAATTCATGTGTTTCGCATCAATTTGAGGATAAATCGTTTGTTTCGAATGCATTTGAAGATAAATCATGTATTACGCATAGATTTGAAGCTGAATCATGTGTTTCGCATGAATTTTAAGCTAAAGGGTTTGTTTCGTATGCATTTGAAGCTAAATCGTTTGTTTCGCGTGATTATGAACCTATATCATATGTCTCGCATGAATAGGAACTAATTCATGTGTTTCGCATGAATCGAAACTAAATCATGTGTTTCGCATAAATTTTAAGATAAATCGTTTGATTCGCATGAATTTGAAGCTATATCATGTGTCTAGCATCAATATGAAGCTTAATCATGTGTTTCGAATGAATTTGAAGCTAACTCGATTGTTTCGTATGCATTTGAAGCTAAATCATGTATTTCGCATATATTTGATGCTAATTCATGTGTTTCGAATGAATTTGAAGCTAACTCGTTTGTTTCGTATGCATTTGATGCTAAATCATGTGTTTCGCATGAATTCGAAGCTTAATCACGTGTTTCGCATGAATTTGAATCTCAGTCACGTGTTACGCATGAATTTGAAGCTAAATCACGTGTTTCGAATGAATTTGAAGCCAAATCGTTTGTTTCGTATGCAGTTGAAGGTACATCATGTATTTCGCATAGATTTTAAGCTAAATAATGTGTTTAGCATGAATTCGATGCTAAATCTTGTGTCTCGCATGAATTTGAAGCAAAATCATGTGTTTCGTATGCATTTGAAGCAAAATCATGTTTTTCGCATAGATTTGAAGCTAAATAATGCGTATCGCATGAATTCGAAGCTAAATCATGTGTTTCGCATGAATTTTAAGCTAAAGCGTTTGTTTCGTATGCATTTGAAGCTAAATCGTTTATTTCGCGTGTATATGAACCTATATCATATGTCTCGCATGAATTGGAACTAATTCATGAGATTCGCACGAATACGAAACTAAATCATGTGTTTCGCATGAATTTGAAGCTATATCATGTGTCTAGCATCAATATGAAGCTTAATCATGTGTTTCGAATGAATTTGAAGCTAACTCGATTGTTTCGTATGCATTTGAAGCTAAATCATGTGTTTCGCATGAATTCGAAGCTTAATCACGTGTTTCGCATGAATTTGAATCTCAGTCACGTGTTACGCATGAATTTGAAGCTAAATCACGTGTTTCGAATGAATTTGAAGCCAAATCGTTTGTTTCGTATGCAGTTGAAGGTACATCATGTATTTCGCATAGATTTTAAGCTAAATAATGTGTTTAGCATGAATTCGATGCTAAATCATGTGTCTCGCATGAATTTGAAGCAAAATCATGTGTTTCGTATGCATTTGAAGCAAAATCATGTTTTTCGCATAGATTTGAAGCTAAATAATGCGTATCGCATGAATTCGAAGCTAATTCATGTGTTTCGCATGAATTTTAAGCTAAAGCGTTTGTTTCGTATGCATTTGAAGCTAAATCGTTTATTTCGCGTGAATATGAACTAATATCATATGTCTCGCATGAATTGGAACTAATTCATGTGTTTCGCATGAATTCGAAACTAAATCATGTGTTTCGCATAAATTTTAAGATAAATCGTTTGATTCGCATGAATATGAAGCTATAGCATGTGTCTCGCATGAACTTGATGCTAATTCATGTGTTTCGCAACAATTTGAGGCTAAATCGTTTGTTTCGTACGCATTTGAAGATAAATCATGTATTACGCATAAATTTGAAGCTGAATTATGTGTTTCGCACGATTTCGAAGCTAAATCATGTGTTACGCATGAATTTTAAGCTAAATTGTTTGTTTCGAATGCTTTTGAAGATAAATCATGTATTACGCATAGATTTGAAGCTGAATCATGTGTTTCTCATGAATTTTAAGCTAAAGCGTTTGTTTCGTATGCATTTGAAACTAAATCGTTTGTTTCGCGTGAATATGAACCTATATCATATGTCTCGCATGAATTGGAACTAATTCATGAGTTTCGCACGAATTCGAAACTAAATCATGTGTTTCGCATAAATTTTAAGATAAATCGTTTGATTCGCATGAATTTGAAGCTATATCATGTGTCTAGCATCAATATGAAGCTTAATCATGTGTTTCGATTGAATTTGAAGCTAACTCGATTGTTTCGTATGCATTTGAAGCTAAATCATGTATTTCGCATATATTTGATGCTAATTCATGTGTTTCGAATGAATTTGAAGCTAACTCGTTTGTTTCGTATGCATTTGATGCTAAATCATGTGTTTCGCATGAATTCGAAGCTTAATCACGTGTTTCGCATGAATTTGAATCTCAGTCACGTGTTACGCATGAATTTGAAGCTAAATCACGTGTTTCGAATGAATTTGAAGCCAAATCGTTTGTTTCGTATGCAATTGAAGGTACATCATGTATTTCGCATAGATTTTAAGCTAAATAATGTGTTTAGCATGAATTCGATGCTAAATCATGTGTCTCGCATGAATTTGAAGCAAAATCATGTGTTTCGTATGCATTTGAAGCAAAATCATGTTTTTCGCATAGATTTGAAGCTAAATAATGCGTATCGCATGAATTCGAAGCTAATTCATGTGTTTCGCATGAATTTTAAGCTAAAGCGTTTGTTTCGTATGCATTTGAAGCTAAATCGTTTATTTCGCGTGAATATGAACTAATATCATATGTCTCGCATGAATTGGAACTAATTCATGTGTTTCGCATGAATTCGAAACTAAATCATGTGTTCGCATAAATTTTAAGATAAATCGTTTGATTCGCATGAACATGAAGCTATAGCATGTGTCTCGCATGAACTTGATGCTAATTCATGTGTTTCGCAACAATTTGAGGCTAAATCGTTTGTTTCGTACGCATTTGAAGATAAATCATGTATTACGCATAAATTTGAAGCTGAATTATGTGTTTCGCACGATTTCGAAGCTAAATCATGTGTTACGCATGAATTTTAAGCTAAATTGTTTGTTTCGAATGCTTTTGAAGATAAATCATGTATTACGCATAGATTTGAAGCTGAATCATGTGTTTCTCATGAATTTTAAGCTAAAGCGTTTGTTTCGTATGCATTTGAAACTAAATCGTTTGTTTCGCGTGAATATGAACCTATATCATATGTCTCGCATGAATTGGAACTAATTCATGAGTTTCGCACGAATTCGAAACTAAATCATGTGTTTCGCATAAATTTTAAGATAAATCGTTTGATTCGCATGAATTTGAAGCTATATCATGTGTCTAGCATCAATATGAAGCTTAATCATGTGTTTCGATTGAATTTGAAGCTAACTCGATTGTTTCGTATGCATTTGAAGCTAAATCATGTATTTCGCATATATTTGATGCTAATTCATGTGTTTCGAATGAATTTGAAGCTAACTCGTTTGTTTCGTATGCATTTGATGCTAAATCATGTGTTTCGCATGAATTCGAAGCTTAATCACGTGTTTCGCATGAATTTGAATCTCAGTCACGTGTTACGCATGAATTTGAAGCTAAATCACGTGTTTCGAATGAATTTGAAGCCAAATCGTTTGTTTCGTATGCAGTTGAAGGTACATCATGTATTTCGCATAGATTTTAAGCTAAATAATGTGTTTAGCATGAATTCGATGCTAAATCATGTGTCTCGCATGAATTTGAAGCAAAATCATGTGTTTCGTATGCATTTGAAGCAAAATCATGTTTTTCGCATAGATTTGAAGCTATATAATGCGTATCGCATGAATTCGAAGCTAAATCATGTGTTTCGCATGAATTTTAAGCTAAAGCGTTTGTTTCGTATGCATTTGAAGCTAAATCGTTTGTTTCGCGTGAATATGAACTAATATCATATGCCTCGCATGAATTGGAACTAATTCATGTGTTTCGCATGAATTCGAAACTAAATCATGTGTTTCGCATAAATTTTAAGATAAATCGTTTGATTCGCATGAATTTGAAGCTATATCATGTGTCTAGCATCAATATGAAGCTTAATCATGTGTTTCGATTGAATTTGAAGCTAACTCGATTGTTTCGTATGCATTTGAAGCTAAATCATGTATTTCGCATATATTTGATGCTAATTCATGTGTTTCGAATGAATTTGAAGCTAACTCGTTTGTTTCGTATGCATTTGATGCTAAATCATGTGTTTCGCATGAATTCGAAGCTTAATCACGTGTTTCGCATGAATTTGAATCTCAGTCACGTGTTACGCATGAATTTGAAGCTAAATCACGTGTTTCGAATGAATTTGAAGCCAAATCGTTTGTTTCGTATGCAGTTGAAGGTACATCATGTATTTCGCATAGATTTTAAGCTAAATAATGTGTTTAGCATGAATTCGATGCTAAATCATGTGTCTCGCATGAATTTGAAGCAAAATCATGTGTTTCGTATGCATTTGAAGCAAAATCATGTTTTTCGCATAGATTTGAAGCTATATAATGCGTATCGCATGAATTCGAAGCTAAATCATGTGTTTCGCATGAATTTTAAGCTAAAGCGTTTGTTTCGTATGCATTTGAAGCTAAATCGTTTGTTTCGCGTGAATATGAACTAATATCATATGCCTCGCATGAATTGGAACTAATTCATGTGTTTCGCATGAATTCGAAACTAAATCATGTGTTTCGCATAAATTTTAAGATAAATCGTTTGATTCGCATGAATTTGAAGCTATATCATGTGTCTAGCATCAATATGAAGCTTAATCATGTGTTTCGAATGAATTTGAAGCTAACTCGATTGTTTCGTATGCATTTGAAGCTAAATCATGTATTTCGCATATATTTGATGCTAATTCATGTGTTTCGAATGAATTTGAAGCTAACTCGTTTGTTTCGTATGCATTTGATGCTAAATCATGTGTTTCGCATGAATTCGAAGCTTAATCACGTGTTTCGCATGAATTTGAATCTCAGTCACGTGTTACGCATGAATTTGAAGCTAAATCACGTGTTTCGAATGAATTTGAAGCCAAATCGTTTGTTTCGTATGCAGTTGAAGGTACATCATGTATTTCGCATAGATTTTAAGCTAAATAATGTGTTTAGCATGAATTCGATGCTAAATCATGTGTCTCGCATGAATTTGAAGCAAAATCATGTGTTTCGTATGCATTTGAAGCAAAATCATGTTTTTCGCATAGATTTGAAGCTATATAATGCGTATCGCATGAATTCGAAGCTAAATCATGTGTTTCGCATGAATTTTAAGCTAAAGCGTTTGTTTCGTATGCATTTGAAGCTAAATCGTTTGTTTCGCGTGAATATGAACTAATATCATATGCCTCGCATGAATTGGAACTAATTCATGTGTTTCGCATGAATTCGAAACTAAATCATGTGTTTCGCATAAATTTTAAGATAAATCGTTTGATTCGCATGAATTTGAAGCTATATCATGTGTCTAGCATCAATATGAAGCTTAATCATGTGTTTCGATTGAATTTGAAGCTAACTCGATTGTTTCGTATGCATTTGAAGCTAAATCATGTATTTCGCATATATTTGATGCTAATTCATGTGTTTCGAATGAATTTGAAGCTAACTCGTTTGTTTCGTATGCATTTGATGCTAAATCATGTGTTTCGCATGAATTCGAAGCTTAATCACGTGTTTCGCATGAATTTGAATCTCAGTCACGTGTTACGCATGAATTTGAAGCTAAATCACGTGTTTCGAATGAATTTGAAGCCAAATCGTTTGTTTCGTATGCAGTTGAAGGTACATCATGTATTTCGCATAGATTTTAAGCTAAATAATGTGTTTAGCATGAATTCGATGCTAAATCATGTGTCTCGCATGAATTTGAAGCAAAATCATGTGTTTCGTATGCATTTGAAGCAAAATCATGTTTTTCGCATAGATTTGAAGCTATATAATGCGTATCGCATGAATTCGAAGCTAAATCATGTGTTTCGCATGAATTTTAAGCTAAAGCGTTTGTTTCGTATGCATTTGAAGCTAAATCGTTTGTTTCGCGTGAATATGAACTAATATCATATGCCTCGCATGAATTGGAACTAATTCATGTGTTTCGCATGAATTCGAAACTAAATCATGTGTTTCGCATAAATTTTAAGATAAATCGTTTGATTCGCATGAATTTGAAGCTATATCATGTGTCTAGCATCAATATGAAGCTTAATCATGTGTTTCGAATGAATTTGAAGCTAACTCGATTGTTTCGTATGCATTTGAAGCTAAATCATGTATTTCGCATATATTTGATGCTAATTCATGTGTTTCGAATGAATTTGAAGCTAATTCGTTTGTTTCGTATGCATTTGATGCTAAATCATGTGTTTCGCATGAATTCGAAGCTTAATCACGTGTTTCGCATGAATTTGAATCTCAGTCACGTGTTACGCATGAATTTGAAGCTAAATCACGTGTTTCGAATGAATTTGAAGCCAAATCGTTTGTTTCGTATGCAGTTGAAGGTACATCATGTATTTCGCATAGATTTTAAGCTAAATAATGTGTTTAGTATGAATTCGATGCTAAATCATGTGTCTCGCATGATTTTGTAGCAAAATCATGTGTTTCGTATGCATTTGAAGCAAAATCATGTTTTTCGCATAGATTTGAAGCTCAATATTGGGTCTCACATGAATTCGAAGCTAAATCATGTGTTACGCATGAATTTGAAGCTAACTCGATTGTTTCGTATGCATTTGAAGCTAAATCATGTGTCCCGCATGAACTCGAAGCTCAGTCACGTGTTTCGCATGAATTCGAAGCTAAATCGTTTGTTTGGTATGCATTTGAAGCTAGATCATGTATCTCGCATGGATTTGAAGCTAAATAATGTGTTTAGCATGAATTTGGGGCTAATTCATGTGTTTCGAATGAATTTGAAGCTAAATC